>NW_024082597.1:0-143507 GCF_003009895.1 Hyaena hyaena | reverse complement strand
TTTCGAACTCTCTCCTTTTCCCCTCTCACTCCCCGTTGAGGGTAGAGGGGGATCGCCTCCCACCCTGGAGTCTCCGATCCCGGCCCGATTTTATCTTCCCCGGTTCGCACTCACGTTAGAAGGCTCTCTCAGTGGATTCTGCGTCCTTTTTCTCCCAGTCTCTCAGGTTTTGTAAGGTTTCCAATGGCTTCAGATCTTTTCTGTGTGATGTATGGGCGGGAGTGCAAGTACGGAGCTCCTTACTTCTCCGCCATCTTGCCCTCCTATGTCTGTTATTGTTATTTTTATTTGATTATAATTCTATATAAACTAAAATTCATTCATGGATTGAGACATTCCCAGTGCTTTGCTCTACACAAAACCTTTCAATATTTATACACATCCAAGTGTGACCTACTTCTATTAAACACTCAAAAGGAAACAAGCATAAAAAAAGACCAAACTTTCCCAACAGAAAATAACTTAAAGTTAAGGCATGTAGTATAACCACATATCTGCCTACATGTGAAGCCCAAGCTAACCACATTTTCATTGATAAGAGCTGACCTCCTCCCTGTCCTTAGTTAACCATCCCTGGTACATCAAATGCATATTTTTCCACACCTGGGAAATACTTTAGTCCCAAATAGTGAACTAAGAGAGACCTAATTTCCTCCATTTCTAAGTTTGGTCCACATAAGAAAG
This sequence comes from Hyaena hyaena, assembly GCF_003009895.1. NCBI lineage: Eukaryota > Metazoa > Chordata > Mammalia > Carnivora > Hyaenidae > Hyaena > Hyaena hyaena. Next base: position 142,823 of record NW_024082597.1, on the reverse strand, counting down.
AAAAAGAAACATAAAATATTGGCCTGTACTAGCTGATCCAATGTAAAAAAAAATAGTTTAAGCAAATATATCATTAAGAAAGTAAATAATTGAATCACTATGTCAGATAGCTTTCCTTTAGGCATATAGACTGTTTTGGCACCTTTGTTCCTTAAAATCCAGGAAAATGTGAACTTCAGGAATTGGATCAACTTGAAGCTTAAAAGCAAAACAGTATTATCGTGATGTAATTGAAAAGAAATACTTCAAGTTTGTTTTTTTCTGAGATTTACTTCAATAAAGTATGACATTATAATTCACTTAATTTTCAGGGAAAATCTTCCTCAGTTATTCATTTATTTGTTAGCTAATTAATTCATAGCAATATACTGATGAGCAAATAAATACCAGGGAGAATGTTAAACCCCTGAAGTATAAAGATGTATATGTAATCCCTTCTCTCAAGAAGTCCACAATAAAGGAGATGGATAATAAGATCATTACAGTTAAACAGATAGGCATGAATGCATTATATTCAGCAGGAAGTACATCTAGTTCTGTCAGTGGTGGCAAGAGGGAAAAGGGAGGGGAAGTGGAATAAACAAGTACAAAAGGGAAACATAACAGAAGTTGTAAAAATCTAAGTGGACACATTAAAGATGATGAAAATGTATAGCTAGGTGAAGATGTGAGGATTCTCAGGAAAGTTATCATTTTGGCAGCTGTCAACTCAAAATTTTATACATTGCATATTCAGTTAGAAAAAAAGACTTACTACCTAGGAGTAAATATAGAGAAAGATAGTTATTAGGATATAAAAATCATTCTATTGTAGAGCAATTTACTCTGGTCTCATATTTCCATTTCTCATTAAACCAAGCAACAACAAGACACAATAAACAAGAAGCATGGTATAGCAGTTCATAGAATCTTGTTCCTTGGAAATAATTTGTTCATATACTGATTCCTATAGATGGTCTCTCTGACATGACTCCTATAGATGGTCTCTCTGACATGACATGGCTTATATACTTCCCTGAATTACCATTTTCATCTAATTTAATAGTCTTCATTATACTCATTATGAAGAATACATGTCCTCTCCACTATACAACATGTATAATAATATTATTATGGCTATATACACTGATGTTCTACAGCTCTGCCCAGCTGTTCTGCATCCCTGATTTAAATTGCAGGGAGTTAAATTTATAAATGGTAGGAGAAAAGTAAGTGTTACTTCAGACATTAGCATGTTTAGGCACAGAGAAACATATGGTTATACATGAGAAAGTGAAATAAGTAGAATTTTTGTTTCATAAAATGCCAGGCAATGATCACCTTATAAATACATGAATAAGCCAGATATGTGCATTTATTCAGCAGTGTATAGTTTTATATCATCAGATTTTCATAAAGAAATTCTACTTTCATGAAATACTGGTTGATATAATAGGAATAATGACTATGTATATCCCTATTCTTATGCAAATGTGTATATATATATATATGCACATATATATCTTATTATATACGCACACTTATATACATATAACATACATTTATCATATTTTTCCTTAAAATTGATATTCTAATTTGAGAGGCAAATCTTGAATACCCTCGATCTATAATTCAGTTCAGTAGTGTTCCTAAATCTGGATATTCCCATTTCTCCAAAGCAAAGATAATCTTCTAAATGGCCTCAGGAAACTTTGAGGAAAGCTAGCAGGGATACATTCACCATACACATTTGGACAGTGATGTATGGATCCTCCTCAAGTATACCTACCATTCCATTTATTCACCAATGTCTGAATCTATAATTTTGTGCTAATTTTGCAAATACATAAAGTAGAAATTTGATCTTGCGAAGAACAGGTATTGCTTTGCATGAAAATTGTCAAAGGTGAGGTTATTAAAAATGTTCAGATGAGAATGAAATAAAAATTATTTCTAAGGAAATCTTTTACCAATCTGCGCTTATTAGACAATAACTTATCATTCTTGTTCATTATATTTAGTGTGTTTTTGTTATATTGAAAAAATTTTTCTCTGCTCCCAGGTTATGACAATAGTTGCCTAAATTATTTTCTTGATGCTTAATATTGTTTTACCTTAAATATTTAGATATATGGCCACCTGGATTTGTATTTATTTTTAATTTATAAATGATATGGAAGAATCAGCATATCTGTTTTTTTCCCCGCAAAATTGTGCAGTTGATCTGGCAGCTTCACTGAACAGAATTTCCTCTTCCCTTAACTAAATGACCACCCATGTCATACATTACCAACAAAAGTACAGTTCCACATCAACAACGCCCAGTTTATTGCATGCTCTATACTTGAAAATATAAAATAATCAATTATTGTATTTTATAATAGGTTTTGATATTCTCATTTTATTAATTATAAATTTTCTTTGAGCTACTTTGATATCTGCATCAATTTATTAATTCTATAGTCAGCTTGAATATTTACATATTCACACACAAACTGATGGAGTCTAATGAAAACTATGTTAAATTTACATGTATAGAAATAAAATTGACTTGAATATATTAATTATACATGCAGCAATCTTGTTAAATGTATTCAATTTCTTTTAACATTTTTCCTGATAATATCACTGAGGCTTATTAGCTTTCTTCCAAGAATAGCTTATCTGTATATCATTTATTCCAAAATTTTAATTCATATGTGTGTATTCCAGAAGACAATTACTAGAATGTTCACACCAATCCTATTCAAAATACACCCAACCAGATACAATCCAAATAGCCATTGCAAACAGATTATTTAAATAGATTATATTCAGTCACATAACAGAATGCCATATGGCAATACAAATTAACTACTGTTAACCAAAACCCCATGGATAAAGCTCAGGAACATATTATGTAAAAGCACTCAGATACAAAGAATTGCATACAATATAAGTCCACATATCCAATTACAAAATTGTAAACCACCCTTGTTACAAATAAATATGGTTGGACTTTTTGGAAGGAAAAATGGGTAGAGAATGGGACAAGACAGGGGATCATTCACATGTGCTGTTGATACGCTATTACTTTTATGCAGGTGTGTTTGATTGGTGATCATTTATCTTATAATAATTTGCGAAATTATTCTATATTGTCATTTCCTATATAAAACTACATAAAACATCCATGAAATGATTGTTTCCTTAACATATGTTAATTATTGAAGATCAGACATTATATTTTATTGAATATACTTTGGAAAGCTTGTTTGAATGTACAGAAGACAACAGACAAAATGACAGAATATACTACAATATTTTAATTACATCAATAAGAGATCAATCATGGAAGATAGTGGAGTCCAAGGATCCTAACCTCCCTTTGTTTAAAGGACACACCTAGATAACAGCCACATCAGTGAAACTGACTCAGAAAATGACCCGAAACGTGGCAGGACAGACTGTATACAGTTAATCCTAGAGTGGAGGCTACATCGAAAAGAGTAAGAGGGATATAAATGCAGTCAGGAAACAAATTTCCGGCAACACTAACACCAAATTGGAAAGAAATCAAAAGCATGGAGAAGGGAAAGAAGTTGATCCCACCCCAGACACCTGAGGCACCCCAGGCACAGAGGCCCTGCACTGGGAAGATGAACCTCTATAACACTTGGCTTTGAAAAACAATAGGATTTAGTGCTGTGAATATATATAATCATCTGAGATTAACCCCAACTATTTAAAAATCAGGGGCATAGCTCTAAGAAAGCCAGATGGCAATAGGAAACTTTGTTCTCACCATTAAAGAGCCATTATAACAAACAGCCCTATATAGAAACAGTAATTTATAAATACCATGGGCATTCATTAAGATTTATTTTTGATTCTCAGAATGTACACTGCAGTGGAAGGGATCTTTCAGAAGCATCTAAAGAATAAAATAGATGATAAGCAGTGTTTCTCGACCTCCTCCTTCTACCTAAATAGCCTGACACTTGCAGAAACCATAATGAACACTCTTCACCTAACTTTTTTTTCTTTTTTAAGTTTTAAAATGTTTTTTTAAATTTATTTTTGAGAGAGAGAGACAGCATGAGCAGGGGAGGGGCAGTGAAAGAGGGAGACACAGTATCCAAAGACAGGCTCCAGGCTCTGAGCTGTCAGCACAGACCCTTACCTGTGGCTCCAACCCACAAACCATGATATCATGACCTGAGCCGACGTCAGACGCTCAACCAATTGAGCCACCCAGGCGCCCCTCTCCACCTAACTTTCTAACAACACATCTTCTTCCCGCAAATTCTCCTGCAGATCTGGCCCGTGCAACGATCCCCACTAGGCAAGCCTCCCCAAAGTGGCTTCTGCCATGACATGTCTTGTAAGCAGTTCCACCAGAGATGAGCACCACACCAAGATGGGAAGATAACCACACACACCACTGTACTCACAGTCCCAGCAGCTGAACCGTATAACTGACAGTGCAAAGAGAGTAATATGTCTATCAGGGCATCTGCAAGCACAGCAGGCAGAGTGAGGGCAGGTATTTAGTCTGACTGTTGGCCCTGTCCACCAATAAAAGCCTCTCAGGGGATAAAGCAGGCAAAGCACACTGCAGATTGATACTACTACAGCTTGAAAGGTAAACTGGGGAGTAGACATCTTGTTTGACTACAGCACCTACACAACAATAATAGCCTCTCAGGGAACAACACAGAAGAGCAGGTCAGTGCTTATGCAGCCCTAGCAGACAGGAAATGATGGGCATCTTGTCTAACTGCTTATACCACCTGGCTACAAGCCCACAGTGGCCCCAGACTGGGCTCTTAACCATAAGGCACCAAATCTAACAACAATGGGCAAAGTAGACCATGGAGTTGATTATGCTGAAGGCAAATATAGCTCAGTGACAATAGTCAGGTGCCTAGTGAACAGGGGAATTGCACTGCAGGACACCACAAGAGCTCTTCTTCTTAAAGCCACTACTTGCAATATGAATAAACATAGCTGGCTTTCCTAATATATATATAAATAAACTCAGGGAGTTGGATAAAATGAGGAATTAGAAAAATGGGTTCCAAATGGAAAAAAAAAAAAAAAAAACAGGACAAAATCACAGCAAAAGAGTTAAATGAAACAGAGATAAACAATATGGCTGGCTAAAAATCCAAAGTGATGGTCATAAAGATACTTACTGGACTTGAGGAAAGAGTGGAAGATCTCAGTGAGGCTTTCAACAAAGAGATGGAACACACAAAAAAGAACCAGTCAGAGATGAAGAACACAACTAAAATTAAATACATATTAGAGGGAATAAATAATAGACTAAATGAGGTAGAAGAATAAATCAGTGAACTGGAAGACAGAGTAAGGTAAAGCAATCAAATGAACACAAAAACAAAATTTTAAATTAGAATAGGTTAAAGGACCTATATATATACAAAAAGGAATATATAGAATAGCTGAAATATTCCCTACTCTGGGAAAAGAGACATACATCCATATCCAGAAGGCTGAGTCCCCAACAAAATTAAACCGAGGGTGTCCATACCAAGACACGTTACAATTAAAATAGCAAAATGCAATGACAAAGAGTGAATTTTAAAAACAGCAAATTGAGTGTTGCTGGGAAGATGGTAAAGTAGGAGGACCCTAAGCCCACTTTGTCCTGGAAGATATTACTAGGTAACATTCATATAAGTGTAAATAGCAGAGAAAAAGCCCAAAGTTGGTAGAACAAACCCCACAACTAAACTGTGGAGTCACATTGCATAGGGTGGAAAGGACAAGGATAGAGTAGGGTGCAAAAGGGACCTTGGGACTGTCCATGAAAGGAAGGGACGTGTGGGCACGAAAAGGGGAGATACAAACTATCACACTGGGGAGCCCCTATGGGAAAGACACATCTCTATACGAATTGGCTTTGAAAAATAAAGGGGCCAGATTTCATGAGTGTATACACCAGCAGGATTTAAAAAACATAATTTTAAAAATCAGCAGTTGTAGGAGAGAGCTAGAGGGGAAGAAGGAACTTAGTCTCTGTCCTTAAACAGACATTACAACCAACAGTCCAAGGAAATAGAACATGGAAGTAACTAATTGAAACAGTCATCACTTAACCTGCTGACTGTGCACCCCACTTACCCATGCTTGGTGGATCTACCCCCTCTTGCCAGGCACACATCAGAAGACCAACACACAGCCCTTACAAACTATGAGGCCTGTCCTTACCCATGTTGCAGTTATGCTTCCTCCAATACTCTCTTGGCTAAAGCCCAGCCAAACTGGTACCAGAAACCTGGAAGTGTGTACACAGCACTAATAGGAGCTAGAGGGTCTCCAAAATGACTCCTACTACATGAAGACAGAAAGATAACGACACACACCACTTTGACAGCATCCCCAACAATGAACTGAAGGCAGACAACTGGTTTGGTTTAGGTTATGCCTGCCAATGAAATCTAAGTGGACAACACAAGAAAAGCACACTGTAATCAGGTGCTCTGACGTCTATGTGAAATACCTGGGCTGACTCAACACAAGTTCAAGGTGGCCCCAGCCTAGCCCACTAAAACCACAGGGAGGAAACACTTCCCAAAACAGCAGACAAAGAGAGATACCACCACTGACTGGGATGAAGGAAAAAGTAGCTGAACCACAACAGCAGGTTCACACAACACAAAAAGAAAATGCCCCCTAAAGGCCAAGTACTGGTAAACATAGGACACTGCACTTTGAGTCACTGTGGGATCTCTTCTTTATAAGGCCACTACTTTCAACACCAGGAACCAGAGCTAACTCTCCTAGCCCACAGACACAGATGCAGAGAGTTAGATTAAAGAAGGAAATAGATGGATATGGCCCAAATGAAAGAGCAGGACAAAATAACACCAAGACACCTAAACTGATATTCCTGATAAGAATTTCCATGCTCTTGGATTGGAAGAACACACATTGTTAAAATATCTATCTTACTCAAAGCAATCTACACATTTAATGCAATTCCTATCAATATACCACCAGCATTTTTCACAGAGCTAAAACAAACAATTCTAAAATAGGTATGGAACCACAAAAGATCCTGAAAATAGAAAATTAAAACTGGAGGCATCATGATCCCAGATTTCAAGCTCCATTATAAACCTTTAGTCATCAAGACAGTATAGTCTTAGCACAAAAACAGACACATAGATCAATGAAACAGAATAGAAAAACCAGGAATGGACAAACAACTATAAGATCTACGAATCTTTGTTAAAAGAGAAAAGAATTTCCAATGGAAAAAAATCTCTTCAGCAAATTGTATCGAGAAACCTGGATGATGACATGCAGAGAATGAAACTGGACCACTTTCTTACACCAACCATGCAAATAAATTCAAAATGGATTAAAGATCTAAATAGGATACAGGAAACCATCAAAATCCTAGAGCATCACATTGAAGAAACCTCTTTGACCTCAACCACAGCAACTTCTTACTAGACAAGTCGCTGAATGAAAGGTAAACAAAAGCAAACATGATCTATTGTGATTTCATCAAGATAAAAAGTTTCTGCACATTGAAAGAAACAGTCAACAAACTGAAAAGGCAACCGATGGGATGGGAAAAGATATTTGAAAGTGGCATATCAGACAAAACATTAGTATCCAAAATCCATAAACAACTTATCAAACTCAACACCCAAACAACAAATAACTCAATAAATGGGCAAAAGACATGAATAGACACTTTCCCAAAGAAGACATCCAGATGTCTAATGGACACAAGATGTTCAACATCACTCATCATCAGTGAAATAAAAATAAAAGCCCCCATGAGATACAACTTTATACCTGTCAGATTGACTAAAACTAATAAGATAAGAAACAGGTTTTGTTGAGTATACAGCAAGATGGCAACCCTCTTGCACTGCTGGTGGGAATCTAAACCAGTGTAGCCACTCTGGAGAACAGTATGGTTGTTTCCCAAGAAAGTAATAATAGAACTACCCTATGATCCAGCAATTGCACCATTAGGTATTTACCCAAAGGACACAAAAATACAGATTTGAAGAGGAAATGCACCCCAGTGTTTAAAGCAGCACTAACAACAATAGTCAAGCTAAGGAGAGAGCCCAAATGCCCATCCACTGATGAATGGATAAAGATGTGACGCATATATATATATATAACGGAATATTACTGAACCATCAAAGAGAATGAAACATTGTTATTTTCAATTACATGGATGGAGCTAGAATGTATTATGCTAAGAAAAATAAGTCAATCAGAGAAAAACAAATACCATATAATTTTACTCATATGTGGAAATTAACAAACAAAACACATGAACATATGGGAAGGAGAGAAAAGAGGGAAGCAAACCATAAAAGACTTTTTTTTAACTTTATTTATGTATTTTCAGAGACACAAAGCATAAGTGGGGGAAGGGCAGAGAGAAGGAGACAGAATCCCAAGCGGGTTCTGTACTGTCAACAGAGCCTGACATGGGGTTCAAACTCAGAAAACTCTGAGATCATGACCTGAGTCGAAACCAAGAGTTGGACACCTAACCAACTGATCCACCAGGCACACCAAGGGACTCTTAAAGATAGAGAACAAAGTATGGCCTGACAGAAGAGGGCACTTGTATTGAGCACTGGGTATTTTATATAAGTGATGAATCACTGAATTCTACTCTTGAGACCGATCTTGGCCTATATGTTAACTAATTTAAATTTAAAAAGGGGGAAATTTTGTATGTATGTATGTGTGTATGTATGTATGTTTTTATTATGATCTATTTTAGCTTAACTTAAAACTAAAATACAACAGATTTAGGAAAGACATAATACATACAATAGTTATCAAAGAAAATTCACCTTTTTTTGTCAATATGCCATGAGTTATATAGATATAGATTGATCTTTCTATCATCTCTCTCTCTCTCTCATCTATCTATCATCATTCTATCTATGTATCCATCCATCCACCAACCTGTTAACTATATGAACAATGTAATGTGGATGCTTATCGTTGAAAATTCAGGAAAGAAATCATATGGACATTGCATAAATTATTTTCCTTTTGTCAGGGAAGAAATCATATGGACATTGCATAAAGTCTTTTCCTTTTTCCATATACTATTTCTATATTTCTATTCTATATTTAAAACTAATAGCACAATACATCCTACTTTTAAGTGCATTTCCCCCTGATTGCCACAGTAAAAAAATTGAAGTATTAAATTTTAGTGATATTCATTTGGTAAGCTATGTACTGGAATGTTCTATAAAGATATACACATATTTTTGGTCAAACTCCATGATACAATTCTTTTGTTTTCCTGAAAATTTTTATTTAAATGCCAGTTAATTAACATACAGTGTAATAATATAATAGGTTCAGGTGTAGAATTTAGTGATTCATCACTTACATGCAACACCCAGTGCTCATCAGAACAAATGCTCTCTATCATACCCATCACCTATTTAACCAACCCCCCTGCCAACCTCTGCTTCAGTAACCCTCAGTTTATTTTATATATTTCAGTCTGTTTTTTGGTTTGCCTCTCTTCCCCATTCACCCCGCTCATTTGTTTTGTTTCATAAATTCCACATATGAGTAAAATCATCTGGCATTTGTCTTTCTCTTACTGACTTATTTCACTTGGCACAATACTAACATTCTCTAAGTCAATACATATACCACTTCTTATTATTTATTTATTTATTTTTAATTTTTAAAAAACATTTTAAAGTTTTTATTTTTGAGAGAGAGACAGCATGAGCAGGAGAAGGACAGAAAGAGAGGGAGACATAGAGTCCGAAGACAGGCTCCAGGCTCTGAGCTAGCTATCAGCACAGAGCCCGACATGGGGCTTAAACCCACAAACCTCGAGAAATCATGACCTGAGATGAAGTCAGATGCTCAACCAACTGAGTCACCCAGGAGCCCCCACTTCTTCTTTATCTATTTATCAGTCAATGGGTATCAGTCAAGGTTAGCGTATTTATATTAATTGTTAATTTTTAAGATATTTTAACTGATGAATCTGAAATTTGGAGATAATTATCAGGTGAACTTACATTTCTCTTAAAAATGTAAATTGTTGCTACCATTTTAGAAGCCACTTGGCATAATTACAAAGCCATGAACATTTTCATGTCCTGTGAACTAGCAATTCCAGTCACATATGTATCCCCAATATAAGTTCTTGTCCTTAGGAAACAGGGGCATATACAACAATTTTCATTAATTCAACATATGTAATAGTATAGAATTGAAAATTGTCTATCATCCATCAACCAAAATATAAGCATATATTTGATAAAGTTAAAAAGAGAATTTTATCTAACAGTAAAAATGAATGTTCCACAGTTGCAATCACTATATCAATACACTAAAATAATGTCAAGGGAAGGAAAGTTGTAAAACAAATCAACTATAACATAATGACTGTTTATACTGTTCAAAACATTGATGGTGAACATCTTATAATTTTCCATGAATATATATTTGGTAATTACATAATATAGCAAGACAATGATAGTCTAGAAATTCAGAACAATGGGTGAGGCACATGGATAGGGTAGAAGATCTGAAGAGATCTAACAATTTTACACTTTTAATTCTTGGACTGTTGGTAGGCACATTATATTATAAACAAATAAGCTAAATACAGAAAGATATCCATGAACCAAATAATGTAATTAATTTTGAATGAAGAATCTCCCCAAGACAAATAAAATTGTTATGAATATCATTGAGAATGGACACATATATGTCAAAGTCTCTAACATATTTGAAAATGTATGTATATATTTATATTTATTTATAGTTTTCCTTTTGTACATTTTTAGAGGTTTTTATTTAATTTCGAGTCAGTTAACCTACAGTGTAATATCAGTTTCAGGTGTACAACACAGTGATTCAACACTTCCATATGACATGCAGTGCTCATCAGAAATATATTTTAACTTTAGCACCAATCCATTGCATTACATACACCAACACTGAAACACTAGGACAATTTTATATATTCCTGTTCAGAATATTTGATATTAATACCACAATTTAATTATGTTATTAAAGTTAAGCATAAACCTCATCTATGACCAGACAATTTTATTACTAAAGATATACTAAAAAATCTCAGTGCATATGACCATAAGAAAATTTTTGTATAGGGAGCATTATAGCAGTTTTATTTTTAATAGCTGAAAATATCAAAGCATCTAATAAAACAATAGTGATATACGCATATAATGGAGTGCTAGTCAGCAATAAAAACAATGGCATAATTGCACAAGAGAAGTTTTTGTTTGATTCTATCAATAAACGATTCCATATAATGTTGATGGAAGTCTGAATAATGACCACTGTACAGTTGAAGGAGCACAAAGGAATAGGGTGATGGAAATGTCACTTCTGTGGGTTTCCTCAACAGCAACAATGATGATTCCTTACTTACAGCTTTTATTTCAAGATCTTTTTTTAAAAATTTTTAACGTTTATTTATTTTGAGAGACAGAGAGAGATGGAGCATGAGCAGGGAAGGGGCAGAGAGAGAGGGAAACACAAAATCTGAAGCAGGCCCAGATGCGGGGCTCGAACCCACAGACCGCAAGATCATGACCTGAGCCGAAGTCGAACACTTAACCGACTGAGTCACCCAGGCGCCCCTTATTCCAAGATCTTAATACAATTCTCTGTTCTGTTCATCTTATTGCCTCACATTTTACATCGTATCTATGCACAAGTCACAGATGTCTGCTTTCTACTAAGCTCTGGACTGGTCACTTTATGCTACTCTACCTTTATCACTCTTATTTAAGGTAGTATCTTGTAACAACTGCACTACTGCCATGATCTCCTAATTGGCCATTTCAATTTTCTCTGCAAACACAGCAATAGTTGCCAGTTTTGTTGGTTTAAAAACAAAACTCCTCACACTAGTCAACCTTGTATTTTGAATACTTCAGTAACTCTCTTCATATCCTACAACCCACCAACTTACTCCTTGATTTTCTTTGACTTGCCAGTCACATTCTCTTCTCAAGAAAATTTCACTTACTCTTTCCTATGCCCCAAACATTCTTTATGAGATATTCATTTGGCAAATCTTAGTTCAATTTTTTACTAAATATTATTCTCACAGTTGTCTACTCATGGGATATTTTATATAAAATTACAAAATTCTCTGCTTTCCCTAACCCAATCTCCAGGTATATTTTCCCATTCCTCACTCCTAGAACTATCCTGGTTTTTTCATAGTTATTTTATTAATTTTATGTTTCACCACATTGAAATGCAAATTTAATGAGATCAGAGATTTCTGTTAACTCTTATCTTTGTTTACCTCAAATCACCAATGTCTGTAGCAGTGTCACACACATAATTAAAACGCTAAATCAGTTGTGTACTGAATGAATAAATGAGTGAATTATGTACTCTCCTATACCTTACAGATTTCTTCCATAGATCCTTTTAATGTTATGTGTTTCAATAGGTTGCATTTCCTATTTGTTGAGTTTCAGGATTAAGGAGGACATTACAAAATATTTGTTGTGAGGTACAAACATTGAGTTGATGGGAATGAAATCTATTGCTTTAGACGCCAGATAATGTTAACAATAACACAATTTTCCCAGAAAATTTCCCACAATTTTCCCTCAAAAACTGTCCTTAGGCCATTTTAAAACCAGCAGGAATAAAGGTATTTATCAGTTTAATTATTTCCTAAATATTTCTTAGAGTTTATATGTTCCAAAACATTCCAAGCAGTGTTCTATATAGCTCAATCTCAATCATAGGAGTTCTTAAGTTATATTTTATGTACAAATATCCATTATACCAATAGTCTTCTCATGGCCTCAATAACCTCCTTATTCCTCAGACTGTAGATAAATGGGTTCAGAAGAGGTGTGATGATGGTGTAAAACACTGCCACTGCTTTATCCTGCCCTGGGGAGTGCAAAGAGTGTGGCCTTGTATAGGTGGACAGACCTGTAATATAGAATAAGCTTGCCACAATCACGTGAGAGGAGCAAGTAGAGACAGCTCTTGTCTGTCCTTTACCAGAGCTCATCTGGAAAACCACAGTAAGCACACAGGCATAGGAAGCTAGAATGGCCATGAATGGTAACATCAGAATAATAAGACCACTCAGGAGGATTGTATTCTCATACTGGGAAGTATCCTGACACACCAGTGGCAATAGAGATGGAACTTCACAGAAAAAGTGGTTAACAATCCGAGACCTACAAAATGGAAGATGAAACACATACAATGTATGTATTAATGCATTGATAGAGCTACTGGCCCATGCACATATGACAATGAACCAACCAATCTTCTTGTTCATGAGTACAGGATAATGTAAAGGGTAACAGATAGCTACATATCGATCATAGGACATAAAGCCAAGAAGAAGGGCTTCAGTTCCACCAAGGACCAAGAACACAAAGGTTTGAATCTCACAGCCTAAGAAAGTAATGGTATTACTATTTGACAGAAAGTTAGTGGCCATCTTGGGCACCGTGGTGGTGATGTTCATTATATCCATGAAGGAAAGCTGACTGAGTAGAAAGTACATTGGAGTGTGGAGTCTGGTGTCCACTTGAATGAGAAGGATCAGTATGACATTTCCCACCAGAGCCACTGAAAAGAGGATTGCAATGGCAACAAAGAGAAAAATATCCATTTGACCATATTGGAAAAGACCAGAAAGAATAAAATCTGTTTGAACACTTTGATTTCCTGAGTTCATAGTTTAAATTGAAATATCAAAGCAGATCATATCCTTATATTCCATGTAAGACATTTCCTTTAAGAGAAAACAAAATGTTTATTATTACATGCCTTATATTGCCTCCATACCATTTTGCTAGGCAAGTGAAATATCCAGACTGTACACTACTTTTATTTCTTCCAAAATGAGTGGAAAATAAAATTATCATATTATAGTAACTTTGAGAGAGTAAGTCCTGTATTATCAGAAGTTAATAAAAATATTCACACACAAGACAACTTGTACAGAATGTATGATTATTCAGTTTCCTTTAGCTCTGACATTTCTTTTGATCATCAAACAAATTAATCACACTAGGTTTCCCAATGAATTTATAATAGTATGAAATGTAATTTTACAGTTCTGTCCAGTTTGAAAAATCTATTTTACCTTCTCATTTTCTTTTCAATAAGTACAAATTCTTAGATCTTTTGTTAAGCATATGCAAAACACTTTACTCAAGTTTTCTTCCAATATCGATTCTAAAGATAATACTCTGGTAAGTACTAAAAGCATTGACAGGCAGAGAAGGAGAGATACCATATGTTTACATGTATAGGTAGATTAGGAGGAATTTATGGAGGGCCATGAGGGAAGAGAATGGGAAAGATAGATGGGGAGACAGAGGGAGTCAAACCATGAGAGTTCTCTTGAATGCTGAGAACAAACTGAGAGTTGATGGGGGTGGGAGAGAGGGGAGGGGGGTGATGGACACGGAGGAGGGCACTTGTTGGGATGAGCACTGGGTGTTATACGGAAACCAACCTGACAATAAACTATTTAAGAATAAATAAATAAATAAATACCCCCCCAAAAATAAAAAAAAATTAAGTCCAACATTTCAGAGAAAAAAAAATTAAAAATAAAAGCATTGAATGCTATTAAAAAAACCCTCTGTAAAGTCAAATAACTCAATATTAGTCTCTGAAACCTGTAACATACTATGAATAAAATAAATATTTCAATAAATACAGAATTCTTAGGACATTTAAAGCATAAATAAAGTTTTCTAATTGTTTTTTTATCCATCTCTGATTCCAAAAATATATATATGTACTGTTGTAAATGTTAAAAACATTGAAAGCTACAAAAACTTCTCTATAAAGTTCCAGATTAATTTCAAGCTATGGTACTTATAATGTAGTGTAAGTTTAAACATATTTCACATAATAGATGAGCGAAAAATGCTAAAGGGAATGTTAAATGAGAAGCACTTCAGAGAAATTATATATCTCTTTCTCCAAAAATAAATCCCCTAACTCCAGGCTCAATCTCCAAAATCCAAAGTTACTTTCTAGAAGTAGATAAAATTCCAAAAGTGAAGTTTACTGCACATTAGTATAAAATACATACATTGAGGACAGATAGCTTTTATAATATTATGTTAATCAATATAATTTAAGCACAATTGCCAATCATAAAAAAAAAACTGTAATTTAAAGGCAGTTCTGATGCATTAAGTAATATTGTGGAATTTCAATATGAGCCAGCCAATTTAAAATATCATCCTCAGTATTGATGGGAATGAAAACTGGTACAACCAGTTTGAAAAATAGTATGGAGTTTCCTCAGAAAGGTAAAAATAGAACTAATTGTATATTTGATAAAGTTGTTTACATAGACATTTTTTACTTTCAGTGTATGGATTTAATAATATTTAACTTGTTCTAAAATCTGCCATGGTAAATGTAAACTTTAATATTGCTTTCTCTCTCTTTCCAAAGGTTTTAGTTTTGGTTTAAAAAAAAAAACTTTAAGGGATACCTGGGTGGCTCAGTTGGTTGAGCAACCCACTTTGACTCAGGTCATGATCTCAAAGTTCATGGGTTCAAGCACTGCATTGGATTGCTTACAGCTGTGAGTGCGGTGGATCCTCTGTCCTTCTCTCTCTGTGTCCCTCCCCCACTTGCTCTCTCTCACTCTCAAAAATAAATATGAACATTAAAACACACTTTAAAATTATGGTATTATAGGGTGCCTGGGTGGCTCAGTTGGTTGAGTGTCCAACTTCAGCTCAGGTCATGATCTCACGGTTCGTGAGTTTGAGACCCACTTCCAGCTCTGTGCTGACAGCTAAGAGCCTGGAACCTGCCTCAGATTCCATGTCTCCGTCTCTCTCTGCCCCTTCCCCACTTGTACTCTGTCTCTCTCTCTCTCTTTCTAAATAAATAAATAAATAAACATTAAAAAATAATTTAAGAAACTAAACAAATCATTTAAAAATAAATAAAATTATGGTATTATATTTTTCTTTCAAGGTTTTGTTTCAATTCAAGCTAACTAACATATAGTGTAGTATTGGTTTCAAGAGTAAAGTTTGCTGATTCATCACTTACATATAACACCCAGTGCTCATCACAACAAGTGCCCTCCTTATTTCCCATCACCCATGTAGCCATCCCCCCCACCTTCCCTCTCCAACCCTCAGTTTGTTCTCTACAGTTAAGAGTCCCTTGGGGCGCCTGGGTGGCTTAGTCAGTTGAGCGTCCGACTTTCGCTTAGGTCATGATCTCGCGGTTCGTGGGTTCGAGCCCCGCGTCGGGCTCTGTGCTGACTGCCAGCTCAGAGCCTGGTGCCTGTTTCAGAGTCTGTGTCTCCCTCTCTCTCTGAACCTCCCTTGCTCACGCTGTCTCTCTCTCTCTCTCTCTCCTAGAAATAAATAAAATATTTAAAAAAAAAAGAGTCCCTTATGGTGTGCTTTCCTTTCTGTTTTACCTTATTTTGATTTTCCTTCACTTCCCCTATGTTCATCTGTTTTGTTTCTTAAGTTCCACAAATGATTGAAATTATATGATATTTGTGTTTCTCTGACTGATAAATTTTGCTCAGCATAACCCACTCTAGTTCCATCCGTGTTGTTGCAAATGGCAAGATTCATTTTTTGTGACTGAGAAATATTCCATGGCGCATATATATATATATGTATATGTATATATATATATATATATATACATATATATATAATATATATTATTATATATGCCACAACTTCTTTATCCATTCATCAGTCAAGAGACATTTGGTTTCTTTTCATACTCTGGCTATTGTTGATAGTGCTTATATGAACAATGGGGTGGATGTGCCCCTTCAAGTCAGCATTTTTACATTCTTTGGATAAACATCTATTGGTGTCTGTTGGGTATCTAAGAGCCAAATCAAGAAACAGACTCTTAATTTTGAAGAACAAACTGATTGTTGTCAGAGGGGAGGAGAGAGGGAAAGGTTTAATAGGTGATGGTAATTCAGAAGAACACTTTTCATGATGAGCCCTGGATAAAATATGGAATTGTTGAATCATTATATTTTATACCTGAAACTAATGTAATACTATATGTTAATTAACTGGAATTAAAATTTAAAAAATAAAAAGGCATTTAGGTCTGTAGTTATTTTCATCATAATAAAACCACTTTTGATTCTTATTAAAGTCCACAGATACGTTTGCATTATTTTTCTCCACATTTCCCTTAAATTTTGAATTCTCCTTTTTTATAAAAAAAAACCTAATGGGCATGGAGGAGGGCACTTGTGGGGATGAGCACTGGGTGTTATATGGAAACCAACTTGACAATAAACTATTTAAAAAACCTTTAATGTAAATTTTATTTATTAGATAATTCATGCCAAGAGATAGAAACTAAAGAAACAAATAGAAATAGAAACCAAGCATATAGACCAGGGTGCTTGGGTGGCTCAGTCAGTTGAGCATCCGACTTCTGCTCAAGTCATGACCTCACAGTCCGTGGGTTCGAGCCCCACGTCGGGATCTGTACTGACAGCTCAGAGCCTGGAGCCTGCTTCAGATTCTGTGTCTCCCTCTCTGTCTGCCCCTCCCTTGCTTGCTCTCTGTCTCTGTCTCTCAAAATAAAAGACATAATAAAAAAAAAGAAACCAAGCATATAGAAAAATGTTACCTCCTTCAATTTTTAGTCAGCAATAAGGTAAATATAAAAATGGAATCATTAATAATAACCAGCCCTCGTATGGAACTATACAACTTACAAAATATTTAATTTTAAGAGAATGCATAAAATTCTTACCATGTACTTTGTATTTCCTGGAATACTTTTTTTACACACTTACGTTATTCAAAAATATTGTTGGATATAAATTTGCTCTAAATATAATGCAAATTGCTATGGTTGAAAGAAGAAGAAACAAACATGCTTACTAGCCCAAATGAGAATACAAAGATGGTCTAAGGTCATGCTCTCTTAAATAAAGTATACACACTGCTAACAAACTCTGGCCCTACCTAACAGTGACAAGATGGCCTCCATCCCTTTGTCCGTTAAACCTGGGATCATTCAAATTCAATATAACATCAAAGAAACCTCAACTACTTACTTCTACAGTATTTTTATAGAAATCAACTAAGTAATATGTTGATAACATAACCAATCAGAAGTAGTCCCAGGTGAGTATATACACATGTTATATGCATAATAGAATCCATTCTACATAATCATCAATATGAAATGCATCTCTTTAGATAGTACACCTGAGTATAATTGTATGTTTTCCTTTTCAATAGAAGTTGTAGTAAACTTGTCAAGGCACTTTGAATTATTTTCACTTACTGCGGAGAACTCAGCAGATTCCACACTCATTGATAGCTGAGTGATTGTTACTGTGAAGATTTCTTTCCTTCCATCAAGCCATGTCTTTGAAAGCAAAGAAAAATATATTTCTGTAAAATACTATATTTTATTCTATATAGCAGATATACAAATTTTCCTTAATCTAAAAAATAATTAATCTAAAAGCCATTTCCTTGGAGGCACAAATCCTCTTACACAGAGCTCTATTTCATTCTTCTAGAATTTTGTTCCTAAAATAAAACATTAAAAGAGGATGAAAGATGTATCTATATATAGAAAAGATCCCTAACACATACCGAAGAGCATTAATTATAGAGCTACAGTAATTTCTTCTTTAGTAAAAATTTAATAAAACGTATGGTATTTGTTGATCATGTATATAAAAACAGTTACACAGGCAGAGCCACATATATTCTGAATAATCAAACTACTTAATGTGGCATATCTGCTGCAAATAAGAAACAAATTCCAAGATAAATTTTAAAAAATGTTAAATCTCTAGTTTGGAACACACTCTAGGAACTGTTAATGTTTATGAGTCTGTAAATTGATTTGGTGATATTTTTGCCTTAGAAAATAAACTTTTAATCATTTATAATTCAGTAGAAAATATAGTTTAAACATACACAGTCATTTCCTTCCCCTTATGTAGGATTTTTAACCTCTTAAGGCCAATGGACTAACTGCCTAATTATGGTGGAAGTTCGTATTTTGGTTCCAACAGACCTTTTGGGAAAACTTGGTCTCTAGTCCACAATTAAGCTAATTTTATACATTGGATATGATGCTTTATTTGAGTTTATGCCAGTGCTCCAAAAGAAAACAAAATTGAGTTCTGGGCAAATACTCTCACATATTTATCAGAATGAGAAAGAATAACATCACCAAATTTATCTGACAGCGTTTCAAAAATATTATTTAACTGTAGTTTTAATTTTTTAAAAGAATTTAATATTTTATTTATTTCTGAGAGAGAGACAGACAGACAGTGTGAGCAGGAGAGGGTCATAGAGATAGGGAGACCCAGAATCTGAAGCAGGCTCCAGGCTCTGAGCTGTCAGCACAGAGCCCTACGCGGGGCTCAAACTCAAGAACTGTGAGATCATGACCTGAGCCGCAGTCGGAGGCTTCACTGACTAAGCCACTCAGACGCATCAGTTTTAGTTTAAAATATGTAGATGGATTTGGATTCTGCATAATTAATAACCAACTGATATGTAGTTTGATTTTTTAATATACAAAATAAGTGAGAATTTATGAGGAATTACAAGACATGGGGAATGTTCTAGTTAGAAAGTGCGTTGTATTTATTACAACAATCTTGAAAATATTGGCTAGGTCATGGAGTATAATTCAGGATTTTAAAAATCCAAAACAGGCAAATTGTGCCCAAGTTCAGAGAGAATAATTTAAATAATAGCATGGCACTCACTTGATCTTTTTCTATATCAACAATATTTGTTGAATTTGTACAAATATAAGTGAAGTTCGATTTTAACGAGTTCCCTTAGTTAATTTATGGGATGAATATATATGGCAATTCCTGTACACAGACTTTAAAACACAAAACAAAAACAAACAAAAGGAAATAGAATTGCAATAGCTTGAAAGTCACAGTAACATAATTTAGAGTTCAGAGTTCAGGAATATACAGAGATATATTTTACAGTTTTTTTCTGTTTTGAATATAGAACATATCTGTAAATTATTATACAATGAGTTCATATGTCTTATCTTCTTTTCTCTCAGTTGTTTTACATGTGAACTTTAGTTTACTTTTTTTAAAAAAGACTTTAGCTCTGAAGAGACATTCTATACAAAGAACATTCCATCAATCAACAATTGAATGCCAGTCTGCAGAGGAGAAAATAATAATTATGAATTCAGATCAGAATTTAAATAAAGTTTATGTCTCATAAGCAATCAACACTTACGTTTAGTTTAGTTACAATTGGAAATAACTTCAGACAATTGTGGGAAAACCTACAATTTTAGTAGCCTGACATGTACAGTCTTGGGTGCTTACCTAACAATAACAACAAAAAAAAAACCCTCAATATACAATTAAGATATGGCCTCTGAAAGACCTGTGTAAAAGAGAGGTCCTGAAAGTGACTTCTTGACCTTCAAGATAAGTCAGTCTCTGAATTTAGGTCTAATACTTCACGGTAATGAATTACCACTGTTGTGTTCTTGTGTTATTTTCACTTGACATAGTGTGAGAAAAACATTTAAGTGTACTATGAGCCATCAAAAGTAAGCTACTTAGGATAGTTACAAAAAATTTAGTAAGCCTACCGAAAAAAATGTGTATAGTATAAAAGTGAGGATATTCTCTTTGTTTCCCAATATTCGAACAAAGAGTAAGAGTACAATGTACTTATAAAAGAGAGCTAGAGGAGGATAGCTTACTCTGCATAAATACAATAATAAAAATTATTGTTACTTTTCTTTATTCTGAAGTTCAGTTTTATTTTTCTGTATAATTGGTGATAGTACATAGAGCTAAGGGTGATTTTGTATAATTAAATTGGTAAATACAAGCAAGCGATTCACAATATTTCCTGGCACACAACAAATACCCGATACAGATTAGGTTTTGTATTAACTCTTGCTTTTTCTGCTATTAGTCACTCTTTCTCTTTTGTAAATTACCATTCTATATAAACTAAGATGGATTCAGAATGCAGATATGTCCTTCATTGCTTTCTTCTAGTGTGAACACACACCCTTTCAATATTTGTCCCAGTGTGACCTTGTTCTATTAAAGACTCAGAAGCAAAGAGAGAAAAAAGTATCCAGAGTGTAATTTAAAATCAAAATTGTAATACAGCAAGTTTCTCTGACTATATACCCAGCCCAATGCAATCACTGTTCATGGCTGATTCATGACTGTTCTCAGCTGGAGGGTAGACTTTCAACCTTACTTAACAAATGCCTGTTTTTACACCACATGAGACACAGTTTTCCACAACCAAATGGGTGTCTGAACCCAAATAAAGGACCAAAGGAAAGTTAGGAGTTTTCTTTGGATACAGAAGGTCCTTTAAATATACACAAATAATTACAATATTTGTATTATATTGAAAGAATATCTGGTTTCATTAGATCAAGTCTTAGGAAGGGAGTAAGAGAAGCTGTATCATGAGGGAAACTGATGAGATGAATCAAGATATCTAATGACATTCTTTAAGGCATACTAACACCTTGTTGATACATTTGTCCCTTGAATCATGGATAGAAGATCAATATGTGGACTAGAATGTTCTAGCATCCATTTCCCACAAACACCACATAAACAACAAGTGGACAAACATAGTTTTGTTAGAACTACAGAAATCAGTTAAAAAGCTGTCAAAACAAAGTGAATGCTTATCCAAGAAAAGCCCATAATCAAAATGTTAGGAAATTTCGTAGCATTTTGGTTCCTTTTGCCGCATCTCTCTGTGGAACAGTGTGATTCAGTCAGGAGGGTGCCTCTTAATTCTCAGTTTCATCCTTTACAAAAAGAAGAATGTACTTGCTTATAAAGTACTAATTTGTGTGAGGACTGCCCAAGTGATTGGTATCTGTCTCACCTGACTCAGGCATAGTTTGGGGAAAGTGGCATAGTTTGGAGGCCTCTGACAGCAGTGGAAGTTGCAGTAGAGCAAAGAAAGGGCAGGAATGAGATTCTAAGGAAATTCATAATACAGCCATATATTTGTGGAAGTGGAACAAAACAAACAGAAGTCCACTTTTAATTCTTTTATAATATTTAAAGAGAAGAAAAATTTATATATATTATATATATATATTAATGAGTCCACAGATATATAATAAATGTCATCTATGTCACCATTAACATAATGTACTATAGGGGAGCATGGGTGGCTCATTTGGTTAGGTGCCCAACTTCAGCTCAGGTCATGATCTCACGGTTCATGGGTTCAAGCCCTGCATCGGGCTCTGTGCTGACAGCCAGCTTGGGGCCTGGAGCCTGTTTCAGATTCTCTCTCTCTCTCTCTCTCTCTCTCAGAAATAAATAAAACATTAAAAAATAAACATAACGTGACATAGAAATAGATTTTTATGTAATTCACATGTATTGTGGTCTGAATTGTGTCCCCTTTTAATTTATTTGTTGAAGTACTAACATCCAGGATTTTATAATATCTGTATTTGGGAATAGTACTTCAAATATACAATTAACATAAAAATAGATCATAGAAGTGGGCCTTAATCCAGTATGAATTATTTCATATAAAAGGAAATTAAGATACAGACATTAAAGAGGAACAAGTGTATAAAGACATAGGAAATGACCGTCTATAAGTCAATGAAAGGGTCCACAACAAAATTCAACCCTGCCAACCCCTTGATTTCAGACTTCTGGTCTCCAGAAAAGTGAGATAATAAATTTCTATTATTAATTATAAACCAGGCTGTGATACTCTGATCTGGAAGCCCTAGCAAACAAATATACTATGGTAATGACAAAGAAAATATCAATAAAATACAGCCAAAAGAAAATAAGAGAAAAATCAATCCATACCAATAAAACTAAAATGAAGGAATTTAAAAAAAGATAATGAAGGCAAACGTAGCTATACGATATCGAGAAAACACGAACAAAAAGCAATGACAATTCTTCCCCAACAGTAATCACATTAAATACGCAAATCAAAAGAGTGACAGATGGATTTATGAATGAATGTATGTGTGTATGTATTATTTTAGAGGGAAAGTGTACACAAGTGAGGGAAAGAAGCAGGGAGAGAGAGACAGAGACAGAGACAGAAATCTTAAGCAGGTTCCATGCTCAGTATGGAACTCAACATTGGACTCAATCCAACAACCTTTGGATCATGATCCAAGACAAAATCTAGACTCAGATGATATTCAACTGACTGAGCCACTCAGGCATGAAAACAGAATAGATTTGGGGCACCAGGGTGGCTCAGTTAAGTGGCTGACTTCAGCTCAGGTTATGATTTCATGGTTCGTGAGTTCGAGCCCAGGGTGGGGCTCTGTGCTGACAGCTCAGAGCCTGGAACCTGCTTTGGATTCTGTGTCTTCCTCGCTCTCTGCCCTTCCCCTGCTTATGCTCTGTCTCTCTGTCTCTCAAAAATAAATGAACATTTAAAAAATTAAAATAAGAACATAATGGATTTAAAAAGAGAAAATAACTATGCTGCCCACTAGAGACTTTCTTTAGATCAAGAAGCATAGGTTAGGGGCACTTGGGTGGCTCAGTTGGTTGAGTGTCCACCTTTGGCTCATGTCATGATCTCCCAGTTTGTAGGTTCGAGCCCCATGTCAGGCTCTGTGCTGACAGCTCTGAGCCTGGAACCTACTTCGGATTCTGTGTCTCCCTCTTTATCCTCCTCCACTCATACTCTATCTCTCTCTGCTTCAAAAATAAATAAGATAATAGTATAGTTTTGTAGATTGCTAATGAAAAGATGATAAAAGACTGTGCTGGAATTATTGACCAAAGGAGACCAGTGGTATTAATACTGATTTCACACAAAGTATACTTCTAACCAAAAACGTCTAAAAAAGAAAAGGGACATTTATAATATAAAATGACAAGTCATCAAGAAGATATAACAATTATAAATATATGTACAACAAATATCAGAGATATTAAATATATATAGAAACCTTGACAGAAATAAAGGGAAAATAAGCTTTTCTATAATAATATAGAAGACTTACATATGTCATGTTTGAAACTGAATAGAAAATCAGAGACAAAATCATAAAGAAATAAAGGACTTGAGTAATACTATAGAGCAATTAAACCAAGACACATATAAATCCCTTCACACAACATCATAATACAGTTTCTCAAGTAAATAAGGAGCGTTTTCCAAGACAGACCATATGTAAGACCAAAAAAATATATTAATATTTTAAGTAAAGTAAAGTCATAAAAAGTAGTTTTTCTTATAATAATGAGACAAAATTACAAATCAATACCATGCTCCCCAATGCATATTGCAACACCATTAATAGTGGCCATATGAAAAGAGCCCAAATGTTAATGGATAATGAAGATGTAGTGTGTGTGTGTGTGTGTGTGTGTGTGTGTGTAATGGAGTATTATAATGAAATATAATATAATGGAATCCTACACAGCCATCAAAAAAATGAAATCTTGGTATTTGCAATTACACGGATGGGACTAGAATATATTATGGTAAGTAAAATAAGTCAGTCAGAGAAAAGCAAATATCATATAATTTCACTCCTATGTGGAATTTAAGAAACAAACATAGGAGGAAGGAAGGGAAAATTAAAAAAAAAAAGATAAAAACAGGGAGGCAAACCATAAGAGACTGTTAACAAGAGAGAACAAACTGAGGGTTGCTGGAGATTTGGAGACGGGGAGATGGGCTTAATGCATGACGGGCATTAAGAAGAGTATTTGCTGGAGCGCCTGGGTGGCTCAATCGGTTGAGCATCCGACTTCAGCTCAAGTCATGATCTCACTGTTAATGGATTTATCCCCGTGTTGGGCTCTGTGCTGACAGCTAGCTCAGAGCCTGGAGCCTGCTTCAGATTCTGTATCTCCGTCTCTCTCTGACCCTCCCCTGCTCATGCTGTGTCACAGAAAAATAAAAAATAAAAAAAAAACAATAAAAAAAAAGAAGAGTACTTGTTGTGGTGAGCACTGGGTGTAGTATAGAAGTGGTGAATCCGTAAATTTTACTCCTGAAACCAAGGGAGTAATGAAACCACTCTATGTTAACTTACTTAAATTTAAATAAAATATTAGGATGAAAATAATAAAATAAATAAATAAAAAGCAATTGTAGGAACAAATCTGAGAAATCAAGACTATATGTTGAAATTTAATTACACACTTGTAAGGAACAGGCTGGACAAAGAACTAAATACAAGGGAAATTATAAAATATACTGACACAAATGAAAATAAAACAAAATGGGGGGAGGCAAGATGGCGGAGAAGTAGGGAGCTCCGTACATCTCACTCGCCCCCATCTCTCAAACAGAGAAGGCCTGAAGCCATAGGAACCCTTACAGAATCCAGAAGTCTGGGAGGAAAAGGAGACAGAGTCCGCTGAGAAAACCTTATAGTGTAAGTGCGAATTGGGGAATATAAAATTGGGCCAAGACCAGAGACACAGAGAGAGGGATGATCCCCCTATGTGGGGAGCCACAGTGAGTCTAGGGGGAAAAAAAGAGTGGCGGAAACTGCTCAAGACTCTGTCCCTGTCTCTGGAGAAGAGAAAAACCTCTGCTCAGAACACAGAGGGACCCGGTTTCCTGCTCTCTATCTTACCCTAGGCTTGATACACTCGTCCTAGGCGACCCTGGGTGAAACTGCTCCTCACTCACCTGTCCAACCTGGAGGGGACAGGAGCAGTGGCTTCTGGCTCGATCCCCAGGGGGAAAGCGAGAGGCTTGAAACTGCTCTGAGAAGCTTGCCTGCGAGTTTATATTTCGGGCAATTTCAATGGGGCACGCAGACTGAGACCTGGAAACGAGGCCTGGCTTGGAATATAAAGCATGGCCCACCTTGGCAACGCCCCCGGCACAGGGAGATCACACCCAAAAGAGTGAGTTGCAACTCTTGGTTTAAGAAGGGACTGGGGCGCTGCAACTTTTCTCTCCACAACCACCAAGGCAGGACTCCCGCTGGACACACTGGGCCAAACCACACCCATTCATGCTAGAGAGCTGTCCTCTTCTTTTCGTTTTTCTTTCTTTCTTTCTTTCTTTCTTTCTTTCTTTCTTTCTTTCTCTCTTTCTCTCTTTCTCTCTTTCTCTCTTTCTCTCTTTCTCTCTTTCTCTCTTTCTCTCTTTCTCTCTTTCTCTCTTTCTCTCTTTCTTTCCCAGAGCCGGGGCCAGACCAACATGGATGCAATGCCCTGATTAATTCTGGTCACTGGCTTGCTTAAACAATCACATTTAATCAATACTCTAGAATCAATGTAAATTCTACACCTACCTACCTTTTCATCTTTCTATCTGGAGTAATCAGACTATATAGTTTCTCTGAGTACCATCATCGGCAATTCTTTCTCCTCTTCTCCAACCATATTCCACTCTTTCTCTCTTTGAAAAAAAACTCTTCTGCCTGCTCATTTCATTTCCAATTTCACTTCATCCCTGCCCTGTCATTTTATCTTTCTCTATGCTCTTCCACCAGCAATGTATACACCCGGCTATTTATTTGTAGCTGGGAAATCTGGTTATATACTTTAGACTGTCCTTTGTCTATTGGGTTTCTTCTTTTACCTTTTCTTTTTGTTTTTCTTTTTTATGTATTTTTATTTCTTTTTATTCACCTTCCCTCCTTCCTCTCTTCTTTTTTCTTTTTGTTTTCCCTTTCGGTTTGTGTGTTTGTTGCATTTGTCTCTCCGTTTTTGTGTCTTTGTTCCCTGTGTGTTTGTCTGTCTCTTTTCTTCTCCAGGGCTCCCTCAAGAAACAAGCCAAAGTACACATGGTAGAGAGTCCCATATACCACTACGAGAAGGAAAATAAAATAACCAAGGTCTCAACAAGAGAGACCAAGAGATACCATTTAAAGAACATAGACAGGCCCTGGACAGCCAAAGAACCTTCACTGGTACAGAAGCACTCACAGGTGCAGAGTGCATGACAAGCTTTTAAACCAAACAAGAGACAGAAAGCTAAACAAAATGATGAAACAGAAGAACTTTCCTCCAAAGAAATTCCAAGAAGAAATGACAGCTAAAGAACTGCTCAAAACAGATATAGGCAACATAACTGAACAAGAATTTAGAACAATAGTCATACACTTAATGGCTGGACTTAAAAAGACATGGAAGACATCAGAGAAACTATTGTTACAAAAACTATGGAGCTTAAAAATAGTTGTGATGAGTTTAAAAATGCTATAAATGAGATGCATAGTAAAATGGAGAGTCCAATGCAGAGATTGAAGAGCCAAAGAGGAGAATAGGTGAATTAGAAGACACAATTATAGAAAAAGAGGAAGCTGAGTGAAAGAGATAATTGCATCCAGGACCACGAAAGAAGAGTTTGAGAGGTCAGCGATACAATTAAACCGAAAAATATCCATATCATAAGAAATCCAAGAGGAAGAGAGAGGGAAAGGCGCTGAAGGAGTCCTTGAACAAATTATAGCAGAGAACTTCCCCAACTTGGGGAAGGAAACAGACATTGAAATCCAAGAGGCACAAAGAACTCCCCTCATGTAACTTGAATCGATCTTCTGCATGACATATCATAGTGAAACTGGCAAGATATAAGGACAAACAGAAAATTCAGAAAGCAGCTAGGGAGAAAAGGGCCCTAACATACAAAGGGAAACCTATCAGAGTGGTGACAGACCTATCTACTGAAAGTTGGCAGGCCAGAAAGGAATGGCAGGAGATCTTCAATGTGATGAACAAGAAAACTATGCAGCCAAGAATCCTCTATACAGTAAGCCTGTCATTCAGAACAGAAGGAGAGATAAAAGTCTTTCCAAATAAACAAAAATTGAAATAATTTGTCACCACTAAACGAGCTCTACAAGAAACACTGAGAGAGACCCTATAAGGGAAATGTTGAAAGGAATGCAAGGTACCAGAGACACAAACACAAGCATAAATCCTACAAAGAACGCAATGACTCTAAACCCATATATTTCAATGATAACACTGAATGTAATTGGGCTAAGTGCCCCAATCAAAGGACATAGGGTAGCAGAATGGATTAAAAAAATCCATCTATTTCTGTATACAAGAAACTCATTTAAGACCTGAGGACACCTTCAGATTGAAAGTAAGAGGATGGAGAAATATTTATCATGCTATAGGAAGTCAAAAGAAAGCCAGAGTAGCTATACATATATCAGACAAGCTGGACTTTAAAGTAAAGGCAGTAACAAGGGATGAAGAAGGGCATTATATAATAATTACGGGGTCTATCCATCAGGAAGAGCTAACAGTTATAATGTCTACGCACCGAATACGGGAGCACCCAAATGCATAAAATAATTAATCACAAATAGAAACAATCTTATGGATAAGAATGTGCTAATAGCAAGGGACTTTAATACTTCACGTACAGTAATGGATGGATCAACTAGACAGAAAATCAATAAAGACACAATGGACTTGAGTGACACATTGGACCAGATGGATCTGACAGATAGATTTAGAACTCGACATCCTGAGGCCATGGAATTCACTTTCTTCTCAAGTGTGCATGGCACATTCTCCAAGATAGATCACATACTGGAACAAAAAACCGGCCCTCAATAAATATAAAAGAATTGAGGTCATACCATGCACACTTTCAGATCACACTGCTATAAAACTTGAAATCAACCAGAGGAAGAAGTCTGGAAAACTTCCAAAAACATGAAGGTTAAAGAACACCCTACTAAAGAAGAATGGGCCAATCAGGCAAGTAGAGAAGAAATTAAAATTTATATGGAAACAAATGAAAATTAAAATACAACAATCCTTTCTCATTGCCATGTAGTATTCCATGGTATAGCTAAACCACATCTTCTTGATCCATTCGTCCGTTGATGGACACTTAGGCTCTTTCCATGTTTTAGCTATTGTTGAGAGTGCTGCTATGAACATTGGGGTCCATGTGCTCCTATGCCTCAGCATTTCTATATCCCTTGGGTAAATTCCTAGCAGTGCTATTGCTGGGTCATAGGGGAGTTCTATTCTTAATATTTTGAGGAACCTCCACACTGTTTTCCAGAGAGGCTGTACCAGTTTACATTCCCACCAACAGTGTAAGAGGGTGCCCATTTCTCCACATCCTCGCCAGCATCTCGTCTTCTCTGATTTGTTCATTTTAGCCACTCTGACTGGCGTGAGGTGGTATCTCAGTGTGGTTTTGATTTGTATTTCCCTGATGAGTAGGGACGCTGAGCATCGTTTCATGTGTCTGTTGGCCATCTGGATGTCCTCTTTGGAGAAGTGTCTGTTCATAACTTCTGCCCATTTCTTTACTGGGTTGTTTGTTTTTCGGGTGTGGAGTTTGGTGAGTTCCTTATAGATTCTGGATATCAACCCTTTATCTGATGATACATGGCAATGAGAAAAAATGAAATCTGGCCACGTGTAGCAACATGGATGGACCTTGAGGGTGTTATGCTGAGCGAAATAAGTCAGGCAGAGAAGGACAAATATCATATGTTTGCACGTATAGGAGGATTAGGAGGAACTTAACAGAGGACCAAGGGGGAGAAGAAGGGGGGGAATGGTGGGGGAAAGGGAGAGAGGCAAACCATGAGAGACTCTTGAATGCTGACAAAAACTGAGAACTGATGGATGTAGGGGGGAAGGGGGATGGGCATGGAGGGGGGCACTCGTGGGGATGAGCACTGGGTGTTATGTGGAAACTAATTTGACAATAAACTATTTGTAAATAAAAAAATTTAAAAAAATTAAAAAAATAAAAGAATAAACTTAACAAAACATAAAAAAAGAAATAAACTATCTCTGAGTTGTTAAAAAAAATAAAATAAATAAAAAATAAATAAAACACAACAATCCAAACTCTATGAGGTGTGACAAAAGCAGTCCTAAGAGGAATGTACATTGCACTCTAGGACTATTTCAAGAATTTAGGAAAAGCACAAGTACAAAATCTAACTGTGCACCTAAAGGTAGTAGAAGGAGAGCTACAAGAGCACCCCAAACCCAGTCTGAAAATAGAAATAATAAAAATCAGAAATAAACAATATAGAAACTAAGCAACCAACCAACCAAACACACACACACAAAAACAGTTGAACAGATAAATAAAATCAAGAGATCTTTTTTTGAAAAAGTAAACAAAATTGACAAACCTCTAGCCAGGCTTCTCAAAAAGAAAAGAGAGCACCCAAGTAGACAAAATCATGAATGAAAATGGACTTATTACAACCAACCCCTCAGAAATACAAGCAATTATCAGGGAATACTAGGAAAAAATATATGCCAACAAATTGGACTTCTTAGAACAAATGGACATCTTCCTAAATACACACCAAAATTTACATGGGAAGAAACAGAAAATCTGAACAGACTCATAACTAGTGAAGAAATTGAATCAATTATCAAAAATCTACCAACAAATAAGAGCCCTGGCCTAGATGGCTTCCCTGGGGAATTCTACCAGACATTTAAAAGAGAGTTACTCCCCATTCTTTTAAAGCTATTCCGAAAACTAGAAATCGAAGGAAAACTTCCAGACTGATTCTATGAAGCCAGCATCGCTTTGATTTCAAAACCTGACAGAGACCCAGCAAAAAAAAGAGAACTACAGGCCAATATCCTTGAGGAATACAGATGCCAAAATCCTCAACAATATTCTTGCAAATCGAATTCCACAGCAGATAAAAAGAATTATCCACCATGATCAAGTTAGATTCATTTCGGGGTTACAGGGCTGGTTCAAAAATCGCAAATCAATCAATGTGATACATCACATCAACAACAACAACAACAAAAAAGATAAAAACCATATGATCCTGTCAATAAATTTAGAAAAAGCATTTGACAAAATACAACATCCCTTCTTAATAAAGACTCTCGAGAAAGTCGGAATAGAAGGAACTTACTTAAACATCATAAAACCCATCTATGAGAAGCCCTCAGCTAACAGCATCCTCAATGGGGAAAAACTGAGAGCTTTCCCCCTGAAATTAGGAACATGAAAGGGATGTCCACTGTATCCACTGTTGTTTAACATAGTGCTTGAAGTCCTAGCATCAGCAATCAGACAACAAAAAGAAATCAAAGGAATCAGAAGTGGCAAAGAAGTCAAACTTTCACTTTTCACAGACAACTTGATACTCTACATGGAAAATGTGACAAACTCCACCAGAACCTACAAGAACTGGTCCATGAATTCAGTAATGTTGCAGGGTACAAAATCAATGTATATAAATCGGTTACATTTTTATACACCAATAGTGAAGCAATAGAAAGCGAAATAAAAATCTGATCCCCTTCCCCATTGCACATAAAACCATAAAATACTTAGGAATAAACCTATCCAAAGATATGAGATCTGTTGATGAAAACTGTAGAAACCTTGTGAAGAAAATTGAAGAAGACAGAAAGAAATGGAAACATATCCATGCTCATGGATCAGAAGAATAAATATTAAAATGTCATTATTACCCAAAGCAATCTACACATTCAATGCAATTCCAATCAGGATTGCACCAGCATTCTTTTCAAAGCTAGAACAAACTATCCTAAGATTTGTATGGAATGACAAAAGACCCTGAGTAACCAAAATAATATTGAAGAAGAAAACCAAAACGGGAGGCATCACCATCCCAGACTTTAGCCTCTACTACAAAGCTGTAGTAGAGACAGTATGGTACTACATGACCATATGAAATTTCTCTGAGTCTGGTTCGCACCCAGCTGTGGTTTCTGGGCATTGGCAGTAGCAAAGTCTTGAGAACGTTCCTGGTGATGGGCTGGAACCCAGATATAGCTCAGAGAGAACCTTCCCCAGAGTGTCTGAGATGGCCAAAGCCACAGTCTCTTAGAAGTGAGGGGTTGGGAAACAAAGTCCCATCTGAGATAAAACTCAGGAAGGAGGTGGAGCAATGGCACCCTGACGGCTTGGTAACAGACAAATAAAAGGGAGGAGTGGACAGAAGGTGGAGACAAATGAGGGGTGTTTGATTACCAGTCCAGGAGAGATCAGGGTTCTGAGAATATAGACTGGGTAGCTGGATGCCACCAGTTTTATCTGTCATACTCATGAACATTCACATCTACACATGCCACAACAATACACCCCAGTAAACAAAGCAGTACCATCTAGTGGAAAACACAACCTTTATAGTAATCTCCACCCAACTGGGACAATCACACTATTGATCATCACCACAAGTCTCTTCTCCTTCTTAGTTTACAGATTACAGAGTGCTTCATAGTTTGACTTCTCCGGGAAATTGATGCGATTTCAAAGTATTTCATTCTGTTTGCTGGTACTTTTTATTTCTCTTTTTTTTAAATTTCTAAAATGTTTTTTATTTATTTCTGAGAGAGAGAGAGAGACAGAATGAACAGGGGAGGGTCAGAGAGAGAGGGAGACACAGAATCTGAAACAGGCTCCAGGCTCTGAACTAGCTGTCAGTACAGAGCCTGATGCGGGGATTGAACCCGCGAACTGTGAGATCATGACCTGCGCCGAAGTCAGACGCTTAACCACCCAGGCACCCCTGCTAGTACTTTTTTCAATTTTTTCTTTTCTTTTCTTATTCTTGAATACATAAAGAGAAAAAAATTCTATTTATTTTCCAAATGTATTAAAAAGTATTTTCATTAATTTTTACTATATTTTTACCTTTGTGTAAATTTTTAAATTATATTTTATTTTCATCATTTCATTGTATTCTACTTTATTGTATTTATTTAAAAATTTTTTTTAATGTTTTTTTCTTTTTTTTATTTCTTGGAGAGAGATAGACAGTGTGAGCAGGGGAGGGTCAGAGAGAGAGGGAGTCACAGACCGAAACAGGCTCCAGGCTCTGAGCTGGCAGTCAGCACAGAGCCCGACGCGGGGCGCGAAACCACGAACCGCGAGATCATGACCTAAGTGAAAGTCGGACGCTCAACTGACTAAGCAACCCAGGCGCCCCTATTTTTAAATTTTCAAATTATTTCTTTTTTCTTTTTTTCTTTCTTACCTTTCACCTTTTTCTCTAATCTATCCATGCTTCTTTCAAACAACCAGACAAAACACACATAGGATCTAGTATCCTTTATTTGATTACTTTGTGTGGTTTTTAATTTTTTTTTTTACTGTATTAAATCCTTTTCTTCCTTCATATTGACGAAATAAAGGAATTTCCCCCAAAAGAAAAAAACAGGAAGTAATGACAACCAGAGACTTAGTTAACATAGAAACAAGCAAGATGTCTGAACCAAAATTTATAATCTCAATAATAAGAATACTAGCTGCGGTTGAAAATATATTAGAATCCCTTTCTGTGGAAATAAAAGTTGTAAAAGTTAGGGTGAAATTTTTAAAAACGCTATATCTAAGCTGCAATTTCAAATGGATGCCACTGTAGCAAGGATGAATGGATGAGGCAGAGCAGTGAATCAGCAATATAGAAAAGTCAACCTTATGGAGAACAGTGAAGCAGAAAAAAGAGGGAGACTAAGGCAAAAGAGCATTAAATGAGAATTAAAGAACTGAGTGACTCACTAAAAAGGAATAACATCAGAATCACAGGGGTCCCAGAAGATGAACAGAGAGAAAAAATGGGTAGAAGGGTTATGTGAGCAAATCATAGTGGAAAACTTTCCTAACTTGGGGAGACACAGACATCAAAATCCAGGAAACACAGGGAACTCCCATTAGATTTAACAAAAACTGACCATCAGCAAGGCATATCATAGTCAAATTCACAACATAATCAGGCAAGGAAATAATCATGATAGCAGCAAGGGGGGAAAAGATCCTTAACCTACAAGGGAAGACAGATCAGGTTCACAGCAGACCTATCCATAGAAACGTGACAGGCCGGGAAGAAGTGGAAGGATATATTCAGTGTGCTGAACTGGAAAAATATACAGCCAAAATTCTTTATCCAGCAAGGCTGTCATTCAAAATAGAAGGAGAAATAAAAAGTTTCCCAGAGGAACAAATCTTAAAGGAGTTCGTGACCACTAACACAGCCCTGAAAGAAATTTTAAGGGGGGCTCTCTGAGGTGAGAAAAGAAAAAAAAAAAAAAGAAAAATACCAAAAACAACAAAGACTAGAAAAGACCAGCAAACACCACCAGAAACTCTAACTCTTCAGGCAACATAATGGCAATAAATTCATATTTTTCAGTACTCCTTCTAAACATCAATGGTCTAAGCAGTCCAATCAAAAGACGTAGGGGGAACAGAATGGATAAGAAAACAAGAGCCATCTATATACTGTTTACAAGAGACCCGTTTCAGACCTAAAGACACCTTCAGATTGTAAATAAGGGGATGGAGAACCATCTATCATGCTAATGCTCACCAAAAGAAAGCCAAACTAGCCATACTTATATCAGACAATCTAGATGTTAAAATAAAGACTCTAACAAGAGATGAAAAAGGGAATTATATGATAAATAAAGGGTCCCCCCACCAAGAAGACGTAACAGTTGTAAACATTTATGCTCCAAAGGTGGCACAACCCAAATATACGAATCATTTAATCGTAAACATAAAGAACCTCTTGATAATAATACCATAATCCTAGGAGACCTCAACGCCTCACTTACAGCAATGGACAGATCATCTAAACAAAATCAACAAGGAAACAATAGATTTGGATGACACATTGGACCAGATGGACTTAAACAAATATATTCAGAACATTTCATCCTAAAGCAGCAGAATTTATATTCTTCTAGAGTGCACATGGAAAATTCTCCAGAATAGATCACTATGATAGATCACAAACACAAATCAGCCCTCAACAAGTACAAAAAGACTGAGATCATACTGTGCATAATTTCAGACCACAATTCTTTGAAGCTTGAAATCAACCACAAGAAAATTTTGGAAAGCTAACAAATACTTGAGACTAAAGAGCACCCTACCAAATAATGAATGCACTAACCAAGAAGTTAAAAAGGAAGTTAAAAAGTACATGGAAGCCAATGAAAATGATAACACCACAACTGAAAAACCTATATAATGCAGCAAAGGTGGCCATTTAAGGGAAGTATATAGCAATCCAGGCCTTCCTAAAGAAGGAAGAAAGGTCTCCGATATACAATCTAACCTTACACCTCAAAAAGCTGAAAACAGAACAGCAAACAAAACCCCAAACCAACAGAAGACAGGAAAAAATAAAAACTAGAACAGAAATCAATGCTACCAAAACAAAACAAAGAAAAAAAAAGCCCAAAAACATAACAGCAAAAAAAACCCCAAAAACAACAAAAAAAACACTGAACAGATTAATGAAACCAGAAGCTGATTCTTTGAAAGAATTAACAAAATTGGTAAACTCCTAGCCAGTTTGATGAAAAAGAAAAAGGAAAGGATATAAATTAATAAGATCAAGAATGAAAGAGGAGAGGTCACAACTAACACAACAGAAATACAAACAATAATAAGAGAATATTATGATCAATTATATGCCACTTAAATGGGCAATCTGGAAGAAATGGACAAATTTCTAAAAACATATAAACTACCAAAACTGAAAAAGGAATAAATGGAAAATTTGAGCAGACCCATAACTAGTAAAGAAATAAATTATTATTCAGAAATCTCCCTAAAAACCCGAGTCCAAGGCTGGATGGCTTTCCACGGGAATTTTACCAAATGTTTAAAAACGAGTTAACAACTATTCTTTTGAAGCTGTTCCAAAAAATAGAAAAGAATGAAAACTTCCAAACTCATTCTATTAAGCCAGCATTACCTTAATTCCAAAACCAGACAAACACCTCACTGCAAAGGAGAATAACAGACCAATTTCTCTGATGCACATGGATACAAAAGTCCTCAAGAAGATATTAGCCAACTTGATCCAACAATATATTAAAAAAATTATTCACCACAATCAAATGGGATTTATATCTGGGATGCAAGGTTGGTTCAATATCCTGAAAACAATCAATATGATACCTCACATCAAAAAAGAAAGGACAAGAACCACATGATCGCTAAATAGATTCAGGAAAGCATTTGACAAAATACAGCATCCCTTCTTAATAAAAAGCCTCAAGAAAGTAGAGATAGAGGATCATACCTCAAGATCATAAAAAACATGTATGAAAGACCCATTGCTAATATCATCCTCAATGGGGAAAAACTGAGACCTTTCCCCCTAAGGTCAGGAACACAACAGAGATGTTCACCCTAGCCACTGTATTCAATATGGTATTGAAAGTTCTAACCTCAGCAATCAGGCAACACAAAGAAAGAAAAGCCTCCAAATGGGCAAGAAGGAAGTCAAACTTTTACTCCTCACAAATGACATGATAGTCTATATGGAAAACCCAAAAGATTCCACAAAAAAAAACTGCTAGAACTGGTCCATAAATTCAGCAAAGTTGCAGGATATAAAATCAATGCACAGAAATTGGATGCATTTCTATACACCAATAATGAAGCAACAGAAAGAGAAATCAAGGGTTTGATCCCATTTACAATTGCACCAAAAACTACAAAATACCTAGGAATGAAGCTAAGTAAAGAGGTGAAAAACCTATACACTGAAAAGTATAGAAAGCTTATTAAAGAAATTGAAGAAGTTACAAAAAATGGAAAAATATTCCATGTTCCTGGATTGGAAGAACATTGTTAAAATGTCTATACCAAAGCAATCTATAATATTCAGGGAATTCCTATCAAAATAACAGTGGCATTCTTCACAGAGCTAGAACAAACTATCCTAAAATTTGGATGGAACCAGAAAAGACCCCAAATAACAAAAGCAATCTTGAAAAGGAAAACCAAAGCTGGAGGCATCACAATTCTGAACATCAAGACATATTACAAACCTGTAATCATCAAGGCAATATGGAACTGCTCAAATACAGACACCCATATCAATGGAACAGAACAGAGAACCCAGAAATGGACCCACAAACATATGGTCAACTAATCTCTGACAAAGCAGAGAAGAATATCTGATGGAATAAAGACAGTCTCTTCAGCAAATGGTGTTAGTAAAACTGGACAGCGACATGCAGAAAAATGTACCTGGACCACTTTCTTACACTATACACTAAAATGCATTCAAAATGGATGAAAGACCGAAATGTAAGACAGGAAGCCATCAAAATCCTAGAGGAGAAAGCACGCCAAACCCTCTTTGACCTTGGCTGCAGCAATTTCTTAGTCAACATGTCTCTGGAGACAAGGGAAACAAAAGCAAAAATGAATTATTAGGACCTCATCAAAATAAAAACCTTCTGCACAGTGAAGGAAAAAATCAGCAAAACTAAAAGGCAACCAATGGAATGGGAGAAGATATTTGCAAACGACATATCAAATAAAGGGTTAATATCCAAAATCTATAAAGAACTCATCAAACTCAACACTCAAAAAACAAATAATCCAGTGAAGAAATAGGCAAAAGACGTGAATAGACACTTCTCCAGAGAAGACATCCAGATGGCCAAAAGACATGAAAGTATGCTCAATGTCACTCATCGTCAGGGAAATACAAATCAAAACCACACTGAGACACCACTTGACACCTGTCAGAATGGCTAACATTAACAACTCAGCAACAGCAGATGTTGGCAAGGATACAGAGAAAGAGGATCTCTTTTTCACTGCTAGTGGGAATGCAAACTGGTGCAGCCACTCTGGAAAACAGTATGTAGATTCCTCAATAAATTAAAAATAGAACTACATTATGATTCAGCAATTGCACCACTAGATATTTATCTAAAGATACATGTGTGCTGTTTTGAAGGGACACATGAACCCCAATATTTATAGCAGTGCTATTGATAATAGACAAATTATGGAAAAAGGCCAAATGTCCATTGACTGATGAATGGATAAAGAAGATGTGATATATATATATATATAATGGACTATTATTCAGCAATCAAAAAGAATGAAAAATTTTTTATTTGCAACTATATGGATGGAACTGGAGGGTACTATGGTAAGTGAAATTAGTCAGTCAGAGAAAGACAAATATTACATGCTTCTCTTATATGAGGAATTTAGGTACTAAACAGATGAACATAAGCGAAGGGAAGCAAAAATAATGTAAAAACAGATAGAAAAACAAAACATAAAGAGACTATTAAATATAGAGAACAAACAGAGGGTTTCTGGAGGGGTTGGGTTGTGGGAAGGTGGATGGGCTAAATGGGTAAGGGGCATTAAGGAATCTACTCCTGAAATCATTGTTGCACTATATGTTAGCTAACTTGGATGTAAACTAAAAAGTTAATTAATTAATTCAAAAAATTAGCAAGCTTAACTCTGAGAGAACCTGACGGCAAGAAGAAACTAATTTCTTGCTCCTAAAGAGCTAGCATAACAACATATGAACAATGTTTTGAGCAGCATTTGGGGTATACATGAAAGAGATTTATTTACTACTTCCAGAATATGCTTGGGGGAGGGAAAATAAATTTATAGGAGACTTCTTCAAGAACAGTAGAGCTGGCTGGTGCCATTTCTCCTTGGCCCCAATCCACAATGATACCACATGTGCAGGAAGAAGTATAAACACTCCCCACCTATATTGGTTGCAATATAGGTTCAATGCGTGAATCCCTTCCCCACATTCTACTGCAGACAAAACCCTTTACAACCCCCCCTCTACACAAGTCTCCATCCAAAACAGTTCCTGCCTCTAAAACACACTGCAAACAGCCCCAACAGGGATCTGTGGTACTCCAACCTGACTCCTTCCCTAAGGAGAGGAGAAAATAACCACACACACCAGTGTATCCACAGTCCCAGGTGCCAAACCTTGGCTAGAAGGACAGAAAGAGTTGTTTTCTAATCATAGCAGCTTCAGCCCCAGCAGGCATGACTGTTATTACTACTCACTATGAAAGCATATCAGGGAACAAGGCAGCGAAATCACCCTTCAAGTCCCTGCAGCTGTAGTCCCTGCACAAGCGCTGAGCAGGCATCTCATTGATTACTGACATCATCCAGCTATTAGCCCATGGTGGAGCAGACAGGCCCCTTAATACCACAGGGACAAAGACATTGGTGCACACACAACAAGCACAGTGGTCAATGTTAGCCAAATTGACTGAAGGAAAATACAGTTCTACAACAACAGTAAAGTGCACACAACTCAAAGTAGACCTCCTTAGAATGTCTGGTACTGGTGAACAGGGACATTGTCCTACTGGACACAACAGGATCCCTTTATAAGGTCACTATTGTCAAGATCAAGAAGTGTAGATGATTTTCCAAATACATATAAAGCAAACACAGAGGATTACACACAATAAGGTGGAGGAGTATATTCCAAATGAACAAGGACAATGCCACACCAGAGATAAAAACAGAGATAATCAATATAACTGTTACAAATTCAAAATAGTGGTCACATGGATATTCATGGAGTTGAGACAAGGTTACAGGATCTCAATGAGACCTTCAACAAAGAGAGAGAAAAATATATAGTATAATATATATATTTTTCTAATATTTGATAAAGAGCTCAGTAACTGAAATAGAAAAAATGCAGTAGCGGGAATCAGTAGAATATAAGATGAGGCAGAATGGATAAATGGGTTAAGACAGATTAATGGAAAGCAACAAAGATGAGCTGTATAAAAAAAGAACATAAGATTAATAAAAGATGAGAATAAGTGAAGGGAACTGAGAAATATCATCAAGAGTATTAGCATTCACTTTATAAAAATTTCCAAAGGAGAGGAACAAAAGGGGAAGAAAATGCATTTGAAGAAATAACAGCTGAAAATTTCCCTAAACTGGAGAAAGAAAGAGATATCTATATCCAAGAATCACAAAGAGTCCCCAGTAAAGTCAATCTAAGGAGGTCCATAACACGACACATCATATTTAAAATGGCAAAAGTAGAGACAGAGAGATTTTTAAAGAAGCACTAGCTAAAAAACAAAAAAGGTTACATACAAAGGAAACAACATAAGACTATCAGCAAGTTTCTTAGCAGAAACTTTGAAGGCCAGAAGGGCAAGTTGTATTCAAAGTACTGAAGAAAAATACTTAAACATTGTAAATATTTATGCATAAAACATAGGGACATTAAAATACATAAAGTAACTATTAAGATACATAAAGGAAGGTATCCACAGTAATACAATAGAGAACTTTAAGATCTCAAATCAATTAATAGATAATCCAACAAGAAAACCAACAAAGAAATAGTGACTTTGAATGCTGTGTTGTACCAGATAGACCTAGTGGATATATCTAGAACATTCCAATCAAAACCACTGAAATACACAATCTTTTCAAGTGTACATGAAACAGTCTCCAGAACAGATCATATACTAGACCACAGAAAATCTCAACAAATTAAAAAAGATTTAAATTGTATCATGCATTTTTCTCACCAGAATGATATGAAACTATAAATCAACTATAAGAAAAAATTAGAAATAACACAAATTAATAGAAGAGCCAAGAACTAAAAGAGGAAATGAAAACACATGGAGAAAAATGAAAATAAAAGTAAAATGTTCCAAAATTTTTGGTTTTCAGCAAAAGCTGTTCTAAGAGAAACATTCTAGCAATACAGGGGTACCTCATAAAGCAAGAAAAATCTCAAATAAACAGCATAATATT
The DNA here is from genome assembly GCF_003009895.1 of Hyaena hyaena. Lineage (NCBI taxonomy): Eukaryota > Metazoa > Chordata > Mammalia > Carnivora > Hyaenidae > Hyaena > Hyaena hyaena. Next base: position 102,267 of record NW_024082597.1, on the reverse strand, counting down.
ACACCTAAAGAATCTAGGAAAAATAATCAAAATCCAAACAAGTAGAAGGACAAAAATAATAAAACTTAAAACACTAATAAATGAAATAGAAAAAGAAACATAAAAACCCAGTAGAATAGATTAGTTGAAAGTAGGAGCTGTTTTTTAAAAATAATCAACAAAACCGATAGACTTTTATCAAGATTCATCAAAGAGAGAGAGACAGAGAGAATTCAAATAAAATCAGAAATACAGTAGGAGAAATAACAACTGACAACACAGAAATGTAAAGAATTTTAAGAGAATATTATGGAAATTACATGCTAACAAATTAGACAACCCAGAAGAAATGGATAAATTCCTAGAAACATATAACTTTCCATAAGTGAATCTGGAAAATAATTGAACAGAATATTAAAAATTAAGTTGTATCTATAATTAAAAACAAACAAGAAAACACATCCCAAAAAAGAAAACATCAGGGCCAGATGGCTTCAAGAATGAATTCTGTTAACATTTAAAGAAGAGTTATGATATATTCTCCTCAAACTATTCTAAAAAACAGAAGAGGAAGAAAAGTCAACAAATTCATTGTTCAAGGCCAGCATTATTATAATACCAAAACCAGATAAAGACAGCACATACACACATACACAAAATAATCTACAGGCTTGGGGAGCCTGGGTGGCTCAGTCGGTTAAGCCTCCGACCTTGGCTCAGGTCATGATCTCAGGCTCTGTGCTGACAGCTAGCTCGGAGTGTGGAGTCTGTTTCAGATTCTGTATCTCCCTCTCTCTCTGACCTCCCCTGCTCACACTGCCCCTCTCTCTAAGAAATAAATAAAATATTTTCAAAAAGTACCCATCACCCATGTAGCTAATTCCATACCCACCTCCCTCCATTAATGCTCAGTATGTTTTTTGTCGTTAAGAATCTCTTATGGTTTGTGTCGCTCTCTCCTTTCTGTCCTTCCTAAATGTTCATCAATTTTGTTTTTTAAATTCCACATATAAGTGAAATCATATATTTGTCTTTCTCTGACTGACTTATTTCACTTAGCATAATACAGTCTAGTTCCATCCATATTGTTGAAAATGTCAAAATTTCATTCTTCTTGGGGCGCCTGGGTGTCTCAGTTGGTTGTGTCTGACTTTGGCTCAGGTGGTGATTTTGTGGTTCACGTGTTCGAGCCCCATGTCAGGCTCTGTGCTGACAGCTCAGAGCCTGGAGCCTGCTTTGGATTCTGTGTCTCCCTTTCTCTCTGCCCCTCTTCCCCTTATAGTCTGTCTATTTCTGAAAAATAAATAAAACATTAACTTTTTAAAATTTCATTCTTCTTGATGGCTGAGTAGTATTCCACTGAATGTGTGTGGGGGTGGTCTGAGTGTGTGTCTGGGTGCGTGTCTGGGTGACTCTGTGTGTGTGTGTTATATATCTCACATATTATTTTTTTCATTTATCAGTTTGTGGATATTTAAGGTCTCTTAATTGTTTATCTGTTGTTGAAAATGCTACTATAAACATAGGGGGCCATGTACAACTTCAAATCTGTATTTGAGTTGAATCTTGTAGCCTTTGGGAAAATAGCTAGTAGTGCAATTACTGGATCGTAGGGTAGTTCTATTTTTAGTTTTTGAGAAGTTCCACACTGTTTTCCGATAGGCTGCACCAGTTTGAATTGCCAACAGAACAAGATAGTTCTTTCTAGGTATCCTTGCTAAAACTTATTGTTCCTTGTGTTGTTAATTTTAGCCATTCTGACAACTCTTAGATGGTATCTCATCATAGTTTTGATTTGCATTTCCCTGATGATGAGTGATGTTGAGCACCTTTTGATGGGATTGTTAGCCATCTGAATGTCTTCTTTGGAAAAGTTTTTATTCATGTCCTCTACCGATTTCTAACATTTGTTCTTTGGATGTTGAGTTTGTTAAGCACTTTATAGATTTTAGATACTACCCTTTATCAGATATGTCTTTGAAAATATCTTCTTGGATTCCACAACTTGCCTCGTAGTTTTACTGATGGTTTCCTTTGTTGTGCAGAAGGCTTTTATCTTAATTAAGTCCCAATGGTTCATTTTTGTTTTGTTTTGTTTTATTTCCGTTGCTTTGGTTGATGTGTCTAGTAAGAAATTGCTGTAACCAAGGTTAATAAGTTGCTGCCACTGTTCTTCTCTAGGATTTTTATGGTTTCCTGTCTCACATTTAGATCCTTTATCCATTCTGAATTTATTTTTGTGTGTGGTGCAAGGAAGCATTCCAGTTCCCTTCTTCTGCATAATACAGACCAGTTTTCCCAACACCATTTGCTGAGGAGACTCTTTTTTTTCCATAGGATATTCTTTACTGCTTTGTTAAAGATGAGTAGCCCATACAGTTTTGGGTCCATTTCTGGGTTTTCTATTCTGTTCTGTTGATCTATGAGTGTATTTTTGTACCAGTACCATGTTGTGTTGATGACTACAGCTTTGTAATATAGCTTGAAATTCGAAATTGTGATGCTCCATTTTTCTTTTCCTTTTTCAGAATTGTGTTCTCTATTCAGGATCTTTTGTGGTTCCATACAAATTTTAGGATTGGTTTTGTTTTAGCTCTGTGAAGAAGTCTGGTGGTATTTTGATAAGGATTGCATCAGATGTATAGATTGCTTTGGGTAGTATAGAGATTTTAACAATGTTTGTTCTTCCAATCCATGAGCATGGAATGTATTTTTTTCCTCCATTTATTTGTGTCTTCAACTTCTTTCATAAGCTTTCTACAGTTTTCTGAGTATAGACCTTTAACATCTTTAGTTGAATTTATTCCTAGATATCTAATTGGTTTTGGTACAATTGTAAATGGGATCAATTCTTTGAATTCTTTTCCTGCTACTTCATTTTTGTCGTATAGAAATGCAACAAATGTATGCATGTTGATTTTATATCCAGCAACTTTGCTGAATTTATGTATAGTTCCAGGAATTTTTTGGTGGAGTCTTTTGGGTTTTCTACATAAAGAATCATGTCATCTTCAAATAGTGAAAATTTGACTTCTTCCTTTGCTGATATGGATTATTTTTATTTTGTTGTTGTCTGATTGCTGAGGCCAAGACTTCCAGTACTATGTTAAATAGTAATAATGAGAGTGGACATCCTTGTCTTGTTCCTGATATTAGGGGAAAGGTTTTCAGTTTTTCCTAATTGAGGATATTAGGTGTGACTCTTTCAAATATGGCCTTTATGCTGTTGAAGTATGTTTTGTCTATCCCTACTTTGTTGAAAGTTATTATCAAGGAAAGATGCTGCATTTTTTTTTCGGCATATATGGACAGGATCATATGGTTTTATCGTTTATTTTATTACTGTGGTGTATCACATGGCTAAATTTATGAGTATTGAATCAAACCTACAACCCACGAATAAATTTCACTGAGCATGGTGAATAATTCTTTCAATGTACTGTTGAATTAAATTTCATAGTATCTTATTGAGAATTTTTGGATCCATATTTATCAGGGATGTTGGACTATAATTCCCCTTTTTAGTGAATACTTTGTCTAGATTTGGAATCAAGGTAATGCTGGCTTCAGGATGAGTGGAAGTTTTCTTTATAAAACTTTTGTTTTTATATATAAAAGGTATGAACTCTTTAAACATCTGTTGGAATTCCCCCTGAGAAGCCATCTGGTCCTAGATTTTGTGTGTTTGCAGATTTTTTACTACGGATTCAATTTCTCTGCTGGTTACAGTTCTGTTCAAGTTTCCTATTTATTTTTTTGGTAGTAGCTAGGAATTTGTCCATTTATTCCAGATTTGTTTGTTGGCATATAATTTTTCACAGTGTTATCCTATATATTTTCTTAAAATTTCTGTGGTGTTGGTTGTGATATTTCCTTTTCCCTTTATGATTTTATTTAATTGGATCCTTTTTCTTTTCTTTTGTAATGTCTAGTTAGGTTCTTATCACTTTCATTAATTCTGTCAAAGAAACAGCTCTTAGTTTCTTTGATCTGTTCTGGTTTTTGTTTGTTAGTTGGTTTCTATGTCATTTATTTCTGCTGTAATCTTTGTTATTACTCTTCCTCTGCTGGCTGTAGACATAATTTGTTCTTTCTTTTCTAGATCCCTTAGGTGTAATGTTAGATTTTGTATTTGAGACCTTTCTGGCTTCTTGAATGTAACTGTATTGGAATCTATTTCCCTCTCAGGACTGCCGTTGCTGCATCCCAAAGATTTTGGACTATTGTCTGTTCATTTTAATTGTCTTCCTTGTATATTTTTTAAAATTTTGTCTATAATTTTCTGGTTAACCTATTCACTCTTTGGTATGATGTTTTTAAATCTCTGTATTTGAGGTTTTTCCAATTTTTTCTTGTGGTTGTCTTCAAGCTTCCTAACATTCTAGTCTGAAAATATGCATGCTATAATCTCAATCTTCTGTACTCACTGGAGGCTGATTTGTAACACAGCATGTGATCTATTCTGGAGAATGTTCCATGTGCACTTGGGAAGAATGTGTATTCTGCTGCTTTAGGATAATGTGTTCTGAATATATCATAAATTCCATCGGTTCAGTGTGTCATCCCAAGCTGTTGTTTCATTGTTGATTTTCTGCCTATATGATGTTTCCATTTCTTTAAATGGGATTTAAAGTCCCTTACAATTATACTATTATTGTCATTGGGTTATTTATGTTTGTTATTGATTTACTTATATATTTGGATGTTTTCAAGTTGGGGGCATTATTATTTATTCTTGTTAGATATTTTTGATGGATAGACCCCTTATTTATGATATAATGTCTTTTTTCATCTCTTGTTACAGACTTTGTTTTAAAATCTAGTTTTAAATAAGTGTGACATAAGTATGGCTACTCCAGCTTTCTTTTGATGTCCATTTACACGATAGGTGGATTCCTACCCCCTCACTTTCAATCTGCAGATGTCCTCTAGTCTCAAATGCGTCTCTTGTCTCTTGAATGTTGACAAAAACTGAGGACTGATGGATGTGGGAGGGAGGGGGGATGGGCATGGATGAGGACACTTGTGGGGATGAGCACTGAGTGTTATGTGGAAACTAATTTGACAATACACTATTTGTAAAAAATAAAAGATAAAATGTGTCTCTTGTAGGCAGCATATAGATGGATCTTGTTTTCTTTATCCGATCTGATACCCTATGTCTTTTGATCGGAGCATTTAGTCCATTTACATTCAGAGTGATTGTTGAAAGATGAATTTAATATCTGTGTATTGCCTATAGAGAGGGTATTTCTGGTGATGCTCTGTGGTCCTTTATAGTCTTTGTTACTCTGCTCATTTTTGTTTGTTTGCTTTTGTTTTTTTGTTTTTCCTGCACTCAAAGAGTCCCCCTTAAAATTTCTTGCAGGGCTTATTTAGTGGTCATGAAGTCTTAGTTTTTGTTTGTCTGGGAAAATCTGTTCTCTTCTTCTGAGTGACAGCATTGTTGGGTAAGGAATTCTTGCTTGCATATTTTTCCCATTCAACACCTAGAATATATCCTGCCACGTCTTTCTGCCTTGCCATGTTTCTGTGGACATATCTGCAGCAAATCTTATATGTCTTCCCTTGTAGGTTAAGGAATTTTTTTTCCTTTGTTGCTTTCAGAATTATTCCATTGTATGTGTATTTTTGTGAATTTGACTATAATATGTCTTGGGATAGCCAACTTTTGTTGAATTTCATGGGAGATCTCTGCACTTTTTGGATTTTGATGTTTGTGTCCTTCCCAGATTAGGAAAGTTTACAGCTATAATTTGCTCACATAAAATTTCTGCCTCTTTTTCTCTCTCTTTATCTTCGGGAAACCCTATGATATAAATGTTATTCTTCTTTTTAAAATTTTTAATGTTTTTTAAATTTATTTCTGAGAGAGAGAGAGAGAGAGAGCAGGAAAGGGTCAGAGAGAGAGGGACACACAGAATCTGAAGCAGGCTCTGGGCTCTGAGCTAGTTCAGCACAGAGCCCGACACGGAGCTCGAACCCATGAATGGTGAGATCATGACCTGAGCCGAAGTCAGACGCCCAACCGACTGATCCACCCAGGTGCCCCTAATAAGTTGCTGAGCTCTAAAATTTCATATCGTGGTCTTTTCCCTTTGATTCCCTCTTCTTTCCAGCTTCATTATTTCCCATAATTTGATTGTCTATATCACTGAATTTGTGCTCTGTTTGATCCATTCTTGCCATCATAGCATCCATTCTAAATTGCATCTTGGTTATATAATTTTTAATTTCAGCCTGATTGGTTTTAGTTCTTTCATCTCTGAAGAAAGGGGTTTTAAGGTCTTCTAGGATTTTTTTCAACCCTTGATAGCATTCTCAGAATCAGAGTTTCAAATTCTGGTTCAGACATCTTACTTATATCTGTGCTCATTAAATCACTGGTCATGAGTGACCTTCCTGGTCGTGTGTGTGTGTGTGTGTGTGTCTGTGTAGTGAATTTCTCCAACTCATTATTTTTTCTAGAAAAGAAAAGAGCAAAGAAAGGAAAGAAAAGAAACAAACAAAAAGAAAGAAAAACAAACAAAATAGATCCTTGGGTTGTTTTGGTCTGCTTGTTAAAACAATTTAGAAAAAATAACATGTATATACAAAAGTGCATATATAAAAATAAAAGATAAAAAATACTAGTAGTAAACATTAAAAAATAAATTAAAAATAAGAAAATAAATGAAAAAATAAAAACTATAAAGAATAAAAGTAAAACAGAAGTTTGATCCTATTTCCCCTAGAGCTGAAGCTTTGAAGCACTATGATCTGTAGACTAGGTGCAAAAAGTTTTCTGTGCTGATCTTTGGGAAGAGGAGACTTCTGCTCTGATTCTCAGGCTGATCTGTTTCAGTGGAAATGTGTCTTCTGGCACAGGGAGGAGGGGCTTGCTTAAGTGGCTCAATCCTCCACTAAGTGGTGCTGTTTTGCTCCCTGAAGGTTTTTAGCTCTGAAGGGCTGAATGAATATGGCCATGCCATGCTCTACAGTCCAGGAGGTGAAAGTTTGTGCACTCCCTTCCACTCTTCAGAGAAACCTCACAGAAGAGCAATTAATCATCCATCTTGTGTCTCCAGTTTCTGTCAGAACCCCATGTTCACCCAGCCTGTGTCCAATATTTCTTTTTTTAAATTATTTATTTATTTTCAGAGAGAGAGACCATGCAAGTGGGATGAGAGAGACAGAGAGACAGAGAGAGGGAATTCAAAGAAGGCTCCACACTGTCAGTGCTGTGGGGGACATGGGGTTCAAGCTCACGAACAGTAAGATCATGACCCAAGCCAAAGTCAGACACTTAATCAATTGACTCACCCAGGCACCCCTGTATCCAAACTTTTTTTTTTTTCTTAAGTACGCCACTGAGTTTCAAAACTACAAATTTTAGAGATCTCATGATGTGGACCCATGCTAATCCTCTGGGGGAGGGTCTTGCAATGCTTATGCTGGCCTAAGGGGAAAAAAACACTGAAAGGACAGTGCAGCTGTTTGGACTTTATATCAAAACAGAGCAGAATCTGACACCCTTGCTTGAAGCTCTCAGTCAGGGCGAGTCTCCTCACTTGGAAACAGCACAGCACATTGACACTTGGTACAACCTGTTTCTCTGGCCACTCAAGGGATCCTCAGACCACAGTATCACTCTTGGGGTTCTATCCTGATTCATTACTTGAGCACCTTTAACCCAATTACTTCCCACATGGTAACAGGCTGCTGAAAGTTCAGATTTTGTGCTCTGCTGTTTATGCTACTTTGTGGTAAACTCCCTACAGATTGGACCCAGAGCATTATCTCCCTTGGTAAATTCTCTGCACATTGTACCTTCCAAAAGGTGGTTCCCTTCCTATATGCAGTCTTGCAGTTTTAATTCATTCGTATCTTCAATTGATTTATTTGACATTCAGAATGATTTGATAACTATCTAGCTGTGTTCAAAGGATGAGACAAGCTTAGAGTCTCCCTTGTCCTTTGCCATCTTAATTCTTCCCTCTTCCTTGGTACCATTTCTATTTACTAATAATGAAGTAACAGAATAAAAAATTAGAGGGGCGTCTGGGTTGACTCAGTCAGCTAAGAGTATGGTTTTGGTTCAGATCAATCTTGGTGTTCATGAGTTTGAGCGCTGTGACAGTTCAGAACCTGGAACCTGCTTTGGATTCTGTGTCTCCCTCTCTCTATGCCCCTCCCCTTCTCCTACTCAGTCTCTCTCTCTCTCTCAAAAATAAATAAAACATTAATTTAAAAAATAAAGGTAAATAAGTCCTTTCAAATTGACCCCCAAATATAAAACAGTTAGGAATGTACTTACCCAATGAGATAAAAAATCTGTACACTTAAAACTATAAAACTCTGGAGGCAAGATGGCAGAGAAGTAGGGAGCTCCATAAATTTCGCCTGCACCCATGTCTCAAACATAGAAGGCCTGAAGTCATAGGACACTGAGACACAGGAGTTTGGGAAGAGAAAGAGACTGAGTACACTGGGAAAGCAACCTCATAAGTGCATGAGTGTGAACTGGGGAAAATAAAAGCGGGATGGGACCCAGAGACAGGGAGGTGGGGGGAGGGGGAACAGGCTTGCGTGCATCTGAGGTGAGTGATTAACCTGTGTGTGGTGGGGAGCTGCCATGAGTCCAGGGGAAAGGAAAGAAAAGCTGAGATTGCTCATAGAACCGTCCCTGGAGAAGAGGGTAAAACACACACACACACACACACACACACACACACACACACACACACAAAACCTCGGCTTGGAAAGACAGTGTTTTTTAGCACTGGCTGAGGTGCTGACTTTAAACTAGGTGCCCTCGTCCCAAAAGGCGCCAGGAAAAACTGAACTGCCACGCGCCCAGCACCATCAATGGCGGCAGCGGCCGGGTGAACCACCAACAAGCCTGCGGAGGTGGTTCTGGCGCCAGGTGAAGCAACGGCAGCGTGCCGCTACAATGCGGACTCTGTGGCCTGAAGTTGCTACATTCCGCGAACTCACTTGGGTTGTATTGCTGCTTGATTCCGGCAGATCTGAGGCTGAGACAATTCCCCCACCCCCCACCCAACCCCCTGCAACAGGGAAGCAGCGACCTGCAGACTGTTCAGGGCGGTATAACAAAGCCCAAGGACTGGGACCTGGAAACGAGGCAGAGCCTGGGGCATAGAACTCAGCCCACCTTGGCTACATCCTCAGCACAGGGAGATCAGACCTGAAGAAGTGATTTGCAATGCTTGGTTGAGAAGGGATGGGGCGAAGACATTCTCTCCACAATCACCAAGGCAGGGCCTCAGGGAGGCCAGCAGACACAGTGGAGACAAGACCTGCCTACACCAAACCATACCTATCCCCTCCAGATTGCTGTTTTGTTGTTGTTGTAGCTGTTTTTAGCTGGGCCTGGGTTTGCATGTGTATTGGTTTTGTCTGTGCGTTTGTATACCTGTGTTCCCTCTGTGGTTGTCTGTTTTCTTTTTCCAGGGCTGCCTCAAGAAATAAGCCAAACTACACAAGGTGGAGATTCCCAATACCACTACCAGTAGGGAAACAAAATAACCAAACGCTCAACAAGAGAAAGCAAGAGACACCATTCAAAGAACACTTCCTGAACAGACAGGCCCTGAACAGTCAAAAGAGTCCTCTCTAATACAGCAGAACTCGCAGAGGCCGAATGTACAACAAGGTTTTAAAATTAACAAGAGATAGAGAGCTAACCAAAATGATGAAATGGAAGAACTCTCCTACAAAGAAACTCCAGGAAGAAATGACAGCTAGAGAACTGGTCAAAACAGATATAATCAACATAACTGAACAAGAATTTAGAACAATAATCATAAAATTAATCGTCGGGCTTGGAAAAAGCATGGAGGACATCAGAGAAACTATGGCCACAAACACTATGGAGCTTAAAAATAGTTATGTTGAATTAAAAAATGCGATAAATGAGATACATAATAAACTGGAGGCATCCAATGCATAGATGGAAGAGGCAGAAAGGAGTATAAGTGATTTAGAAGACACTATTATAGTAAAAGAAGAAACTGAGAAAAAGAGAGATAAACTGATCCAGGAACATGAAAGAAGAGTTCGAGAGCTCAGCTATACAATCAAGTGGAATAACGTCCGAATCATAGGAATTCAAGAAGAGGAAGAGAGAGGGAAAGGCGATGAAGGAGTCCTGGAACAAATTATAGCTGAGAATTTCCCCACCCTGGAGAGGGAAGTAGAAGTTGAAATTCAAGAGGCACAGAGAACTCCCCTCAGACGTAATCTGAATCGATCTTCTGCACGACATATTAGAGTAAAACTGGTAAAATATAAGGAGAAAGAGAGAATTTTGAAAGCAGCTAGGAAGAAAAGTGCCCTAACATAAAAAGGGAAACCTATCAGAGTGGTGACAGACCTATCTACTGAAACTTGGCAGGCCAGAAAGGAATGGCAGGAGATCTTCAATGTGTTGAACAGAAAAAATATGCAGCCAAGAATCCTCTATCCAGCAAGCCTGTCATTCAGAATAGAAAGAGAGATAAAAGTCTTTCCAAATAAACAAAAATTGAAAGAATTTGTCACCATTAAGCCAGCCCTACAAGATATCCGGAGGAGGACTCTATGAGGGAAGTATTGTAAGGAACGCAATCTTATAGATAAGATTATGCTAATAGTAGGGGACTTTAATACTCTGCTTACAGCAATGGATAGATCAACCAGACAGAAGATCACCTAAGAAACAATGGACTTGAATGACTCATTGGACCAGATGGATCTGACAGATAGATTTAGAACTTTACATCCTGAGGCGAGGGAATTCACTTTCTTCTCAAGTGTGCATGGCACATTCTCCAAGATAGTTCACATACTGGGACATAAAGCAGCCCTCAATAAATATAAAAGAATTGAGATCATACCATGCACACTGTCAGATCATAATGCTTTGAAACTTGAAATCAATCACAGGAAGAAGTCTGGAAAACCTCAATCACATGGAGGTTAAAGAACACCCTACTAAAGAATGAAAGGGCCAATCAGGCAATTAGAGAAGAAATTTAAAAATACATGGAAACGAATGAAAATGAAAATACAACAATCCAAGCTCTATGGGATGTGGCAAAGGCAGTCCTAACAGGAAAGTACATTGCACTCCAGGCCTATTTTAAGAAATTAGAAAAAGCGCAAGTGCAAAATATAGCAACTCACCTAAAGGAACTAGAGGCAGAGCAACAAGAGCACCCAAAAGCCAGTAGAAGAAAAGAAATAGTAAATATCAGAGCAGAAATAAACAACATAGAGACCAAAGAAACAATTGAACAGATCAATGAAACCAAAAGCTGGATTTTGAAAAAATAAACAAAATTGACAAACCTCTAGCCAGGCTTCTCAAAAAGAAAAGAGAGACCATCCAAATAGACAAAATCATGATGAAAATGGACTTATTACAACCAACCCCCCAGAAATAGGAGCAATTATCAGGGAATACTATGAAAGATTACATGCCAACAATTTGGACAATTTAGAAGAAATGGACAAATTCCTAAACACACACTCACTACCAAAATTCACACGGAAGAGATATAAAATCTGAACAGACCCTTAACTAGCATAGAAATCGAATTAGTTATAAAAAATCTCCCAACACATAAGAGCCCTGGACCTGGTGGCTTCCCTAGGGAATTCTACCAGACATGTAAAACAGACCAATATCCATTCTTCTCAAGCCATTCCAAAAAATAGAAATCGAAGGAAAACTTGCAGACTCATTTTATGAAGTCAGCATCACTCTGATTCCCATGCCAGACAGAGATCCAGCAAAAAAGGAGAACTATAGGCCAATATCCTTGATGAATACTGATGCAAAAATCCTCTACAAGATACTTGCATATCGAATCCAATAGCACATAAAAAGAATTATCCATCAAGATCAAGTGGGATTCATTCCTGGGTTACAGGGCTGGTTCAACATTCGCAAATCAATCAATGTGATACATCACATCAACCAAAGAAAAGATAAAAAACCTATGATCCTGTTAATAGATGCAGAAAAAGCATTTGACAAAATACCACATCTCTTATTAATAAAGATCCTCAAGAAAGTCAGGACAGAAAGAACTTACTTAAACGTCATAAAAGCCATCTATGAAAAGCCCTCAGCTAACATCATCCTCAACAGGAAAAACTGAGAGCTTTCCCCCTGAAATCAGGGACATGATAGGGATGTCCACTCTCCCCACTGTTGTTTAACATAGTGCTGGAAGTCCTAGCATCAACCATCAGGCAACAAAAGGAAATCAAAGGCATCAGAATTGGCAAAGAAGAAGTCAAACTTTCACTTTTCACAGACGACATGATACTCTACATAGAGAACCCGACAGACTCCACCAGAAGCCTACTAGAACTGATCCAAGAATTCAGCCAAGTTACCGGGTACAAAATCAACGTACAGAAATCAGTTGCATATTTATACCCAACAATGAAGCAACAGAAAGATAAATCAAGACACTGATCCCATTCACCATTGCACAAAAAACCATAAAGTACCTAGGAATAAACCTAACCAAGGATATAAGAGATCTGTATGATGAAAACTATAGAAAACTTATGAAGAAAATTGAAGAAGACACCAAGAAATGGAAAAACATTCCATACTCATGGATTGGAAGAACAAATACAGTTAAAATGTCATTACTACCCAAGCAATCTATACATTCAATGCAATCCCAATCAAAATTGCACCAGCATACTTCTCAAAACTAGAACAAACTATCCTAAAATTTGTATGGAACCACAAAAAACCCCGAATAGCCAAAGTAATATTGAAGAAAAAACCCAGAACGGGAGGTATCAGCATCCCAGACTTTAGCCTCTACTACAAAGCTGTCATCATAAGACAGTATGGTATTGACACAAAAACTGACACATAGACCAATGGAATAGAATTGAGAAGCCAGAATTGGACCCAAAAGTATACAGCCAACTAATCTTTGACAAAGCAGGAAAGAGTATCCAGTGGAAAAAAGACAACCTCTTTAACATATGGTGCTGGGAGAACTAGACGGCAACATGCAGAAGAATGAAACTAGATCATTTTCTCACACCGTACACACAAATAAACTCAAAATGGATAAAGGACCTGAATGTGAGACAGGAAACCATCAAAACCCTAGAGGAGAAAGCAGAAAAACAACCACCTTGACCTCCACCTCAGCAATTTCTTTCTTGACACATCCCAAAAGCAAAAGAATCAAGAGCAAAAATAAACTATTGGGACCTCATCAAGATTAAAAGCTTCTGCATGGCAAAGGAGACAACCCATAAAACTAATGGGCAACTGACAGAATGGGAAAAGATAGTAGCAAATGATATATTACATAGTGGGTTAATATCCAAAATCTATAAGGAACTCACCAAAGTCCACACCTCAAGTCCACACCGTAAAACAAACGACCCAGTAAATAAAAGGGCAGAAGATATGAACAGATACTTCTCCAAAGAGGACATCCAGATGGCCAACAGACACATGAAATGATGCTCCGCATCCTTCCTCATCAGGGAAATACAAATCAATACCACACTGAGTTACCACCTCACGGCAGTCAGAGTGACTAAAATGAGCAAATCAACGGACTCTAGATGCTGGTGAGGATGTGGAGAAATGGGCACCCTCCTTCACTGTTGGTGGGAATATAAACTGGTGAAGCCCCTCTGGAAAACAGTGCTGAGGTTCCTCAGAAAATTAACAATAGAACTCCCCTATGGCCCAGCAATAGCACTGCTAGGAATTTACCCAAGGGATACAGGAGTGCTGATGCATAGGGGCACATGTACCCCTACGTTCATAGCAGTACTCTCACCAATAGCCAAAACATGGAAGAGCCTAAGTGTCCATCAACGGATGAATGGATCATGAAGATGTGGATGATCTATACGATGGAATACTACATGGCAATGAGAAAGATAGAAATCTGGCCATGTGTAGCAACATGGATGGACCTTGAGGGTGTTTTGCTGAGCGAAATAAGTCTGGCAGATGAGGACAAATACCATATGTTTGCACGTATAGGAGAATTAGGATGAACCTAACGGACAACCATGAGGGAGAAAAGAGGGGTAAATAGTGTGGGAGAGGGAGAAGGGAAACCAGGAGAGACTCTTGAATGCTGAGAACAAACTGAGGATTGATGGGTATGGTGGGGGAGGGAAGAGATGGGCATGGAGGAGGGCACTTGTGGGGATGAGCACTGGGTGTTATATGGAAACCAACTTGACAATAAACTATTTGTAAAAAAAAAACAAAACAAAAACAAACCTGTAAACTCTATTGAAAAAAATTGAAGATGACAAAAATAAATGGAAAGATATATCATCTAATGAATTGGGATAATTAATACTGTCAAAAATTCCATGCTACCCAAAGAAATCCGTAGAGTCAATGCAATACCTATAAAAATATCAACAGCATTTTTCACAAAAATAAAAGAAGTAACACTAAATTTAAAAAAAATTAATGTTTTATTTATTTCAGAGAGAGACAGCGTCAGCAGGGCAGGATTAGAGACAGAGGAAGATACAGAATCTGAAACAGGCTCCAGGATCTGAGCTGGCTGTCAGTAAAGAGCCCAATGCGAGGCTCAAACCCACAAACAATGAGATCAGGACCTGAGCCGAAGTAGGACACTTAACTGACTGAGCCACCCAGGTGCCCCAGAAATAACACTAAAGTTTGCATGGAACCACAAAAGACCCTGAAAAGCCAAAGTAATCTTGAGAAAGAAAAACAAAGCTGGAGGTGTCATAATCCCAGATATTAAGATATCTGAAAATAAGCCCACATTTTATGGTCAATTAAAATATAACAATGGAGGCATAATATACAATTGGAAAAAGACACCGTCTTCAATAACTGATGCTGAGAAAACTGGACAGCTACATGGAAAAAAGTTATACTGGACCACTTGTTAATTCCATACACAAAAATAAATTCAAACTGTATTAAAGACCTAAATGTTACCCCTGAAACCGTTAAATGCTAGAAGTGAAAACAGGGAATTATTTTTTCTGATATAAGCCATGGCAGCATTTATCTAGATATGTCTCCTTAAGGCAGTGAAAACAAAAGCAAAAATAAACTATTAGGAGTACATCAAAATAAAGTGCTTTTTCACAGTGAATGAAAACAAACAAAATGCATCCTACCAAATAAAAGTAAATATTTGCAAATGACATATCTGATAAAGTGTTAATACTCAATATATATAAAGAGATTATACAACTCAACACACACACAAACACACATACCTTATTAAAATATGAACATAGTTGGGTATAAGAGTAATTAAACTATAATGACATCATACAAAGTCATCATTAAAATAAAGGCTGTACCAAGAAACAAAGCAAGTCAATACATAATGATAAATTCAACAAAATTCTTTTGCACATGGAGCAGTCTCCAGAATAGATCACACTTTAAGCCACAAAACAAGACTCAACAAATTAAAAAACATTGAAATTATATCATATATATTTTCTGATCACAATCCTATGAAATTAGAAATCAAACCACAAGATAAAATATTCGAAGGACATCAATACATGAAGCTAAGTAACATGCTACTAAATAATAAGTGGATCAACCAAGACATCATAAAGAAATAAAAATATACATGTAGACACCTGAAAAGCACAGCAAACAAAAGTTGAAGAATAGACGGCTTAACAGGTGAATTCTAAGAAACATTTAAGGAAGAATTAATACCTATTCTCAAATTATAGCAACAAGAAATGAAGAGGAAGGAAAACTTCTAAATATTCTATGAGGCCAACATTATTCTGAGACCAAAACCAGACACACAACAAAAAAAGACTACAGGCCCAAATCTCTGACCACCATAAATGAAAAAGTTCTCAACAAAAAATTAGCAAACCAAATTCACCAGAACATTAAATAAGTAATGGAGACATTGCACTTCTGGTGGGTAATGTGGAAGCTAGAGTGCTTGATGTGGGTTAGCATACAATCCCGGGAAGGCCTAAAGTCACTGGACAGGTCATTTGTGTGGGCTGGAAACTCAACAGAAGTCTTTAATCCTAGGACTGCAAGCTCAGACCTTGGTGAAGTTGAGAGTGGCAGGCAGCAAGAAGGCATCTATACAGAGCTTCAGGAAGATGTCAGCAGAATAAGGGACCCTAGGCTCCCTTCAACCCATGAGTACAACTAGGTAACTGTCAAATTATTCTAAATACTACAAATACCAACCTGAAGAATGACAGGATAAAGTTCACATCTAAAGGGAGAGAAGAAGCCACCTCAAAGAAGGTAGGCAGTATGGAGACCTGGGTCAAGAGACACAGATCACAAATGCCACAAAGGGGAGGGAGCTCAGGATGCAGAGGACATGAGAAAGTGGAGCACACAAGAACACTTGCCCAAAGTCATTGCTGGGAAAATGAGAGGGGTGATTTTCCTGAATTCTTGCAACCAGTAGGGCTTAAGGTCTAGAGTTTTAAAGGTACTAGTCTCAATTGGAATAAAGCCCTGAGGGCACTATGCTGTTTATAAGGCTGGAAATCATCCCAGGGGCAGATGGCATGGAAACAGCAATTTAAAGAACACCCAGGGCACACAGGGAGGTGATTATTCACTCTTCTTGCCAAATGTCCCTGGTACACAGAGTTCACAGAAACCCATTTCCAGAGACAAAGGGGCTGGCTGGGGAGAATTTCTTCCCTTGCTCCTCCACAAACACAAAGCCACTAGTTGGAAGGAACTCAGGCCTGACACATGCTGCCTAACTTGCATATACTAAGCCCCACCTTCCTGTGCTCTGTTGGGACTGCCCTTCTTGGTCATGCTTACTTAAGTCCCAATGCAACTGAATCCTCCCCTAGAAGACTTGCATAAGCCCCTCTCCAAACCACTTCCCTAAATCCTGGAGTTTTAACCGTCAGCAGGCTTGAGGGGTATACAAACTGGAGGGCACTGTGCTACTTCTAGAGAGAAGCATACAAACAACTAGGAGGCAGGAAGTGTGGAAACAGCAATCTGAAAACCTGAGACATGCAGGGGAGAGATTACTTGCTCTTTTTGGGGAGCCTCCTGAAAGTCAGAATTCATGGAGATACCTGTTCAAGGACAAAGGAGTTGGCTGGCACCATTTCCCTTCAGCACCCTTCAGCACAACCACAGAACCACCTGCTGGAAGCAGTGTAGTGACAACACTGACTATGTTACTTGGTTACATCAAGCTCCATACTCCCATGCTCTGGCAGAATTGTCTTTCTCAGTCAAGCTTGCCTCACTCGAAGTGCACAGGCCCCTTCTCATGAAGACCAACACAAACTCCTGCCCACACTACATCTCCCAACCAGAAAGTTCTGCAGGGCTTCACTTCTAGTGTAAGAAGTATCAGGTTTCATTTAATAAGCAGACCAGAACACATATAGTCAAAACTCACCACATTCTGGCCAAGAACCAAACACTGACCATTGAAGGCCAGGAGAGCCTCTGCAGAAAGCTGATCTGAATGATTCTCCAGCCAAAACACAATAGCAGAGTGCACAAACCACACATCAAAGACATTCCCTGAAGAATGAGGTCCTAGACACTACATGATCTCTTCTTCATAAAGCCATTACTCTTTTTTTTTTTTTTAATGTTTTATTTATTTCTAGGAGAGAGAGAGAGAGACAGTGTGAGCAGGGGAGGGTCAGAGAGAGAGGGAGTCACAGACTGAAGCAGGCTCCAGGCTCTGAGCTGGCAGTCAGCACAGAGCCCGACAAGGGGCTCAAACCCATGAACCGTGAGATCATGACCTAAGTGAAAGTCGGACACTTAACCGACTAAGCCATCCAGGCGCCCCATAAAGTCATTACTCTTAAGAGCAGGAGATATAAAGGAACTTTCTACACACAGAAGAAGACAGAGAGTTAGATAAAATGCCAGTACAGAGAAATCCATCCCAAATTAAAGAACAAGATAAGATCAGGGCCAGACAATTGAGCAAAAGAGGTATAAGTAGCATGCTTCATGGAGAATTTAAAGCAACAATCATAATGATACTCACTGGGATTGAGAAAAAAATTAAATATATTAATGAGATCCATACCTGAAATATAAAAAAGATTTAAAAAGTATCAGTTGGTAATAAAGAATGCAAAAACTATAAATGGAAACAGGCTTGATGCAATGAACACTAGGCTGGAGAAGCAGAGGAAGAAATAAGTGATATAGAAGACAAAATACTGGAAAATAATGAAGCTGAACAAAAGTGAGAAAGAGGAATTATGGAACATGAGAATAGATATAGGAAACTCTGTGACTTGATCCAGAGTAATAACATTCATATCATAGGAATCCCAGAATAAGAGAGAGAAAATGGTGCAGAAAATATATTTGAGGAAATAATAGCTCAAAATATCCCTAATCTAGGTAAGGAAATAGACATCCAGATCCTGGAGGAACAGAGAACTCTCATCAAAATCAACAAAAGTAGGATAACACAATGACATATTGTAATTAAATTTGAAAATATAGTGGTAAAGCAAAAATCTTAAAAGCAGAAGGACAAAATAGGTCATTAACTTTTAAAGGAAGATCTATAAGGCTAGCTGGAGGCATCTCAGCAGAAACTAGGTAAGATAGAAAGGAGTGGCATGATATATTCAAAGCGCTGAATGGAAAAAAATCTGCAACCAAGAAAACTACTCAGCAAAGCTATCATTTAGGAAAAAGGAAAGATAAAGAATTTCCCAGGTAAACAAAAACTAAAGTAGTTTGTGACCACTAAAGCAGCAATGTAAGAAATACTAAAGGAGATGATTTGGGTGGAAAGGAGAGACCAAAAACAATAAAGGAACAGAGAAAATCTCCAGGAACAATGACAAAACAAGTAATAAAATGGCAATAAATAGATATCTATCAATAATTATTCTGACTGTAAATAGACTAATTCTCTAGTCAAAAGATATACAGTGTCAGAATGGGTGACAAAAACAAGACCCATACACTGCCTAAAAGAAACTCATTTTAGATCTAAAGACACCTGAAGACTGAAAATGAGGGAATGGAGAATCATTCATCATACAAATGGATGTCAAAAGCAAGCCTGAGTAGCAACATCTATATCAGACAAACTAGACTTTAATACAAATACTATAAAAAGAGACAAAGAGCATGACATCATAATAAAGAGGACAATCCAACAAGAAGATCTAACAATTTTAAATATTTATACACCCAACATAGAGGCACCCAAATATATAAAATAAAAACAAAAAAATTGGAAATACCACACACATGGAGGTTAAGTAACATGATATTAAACCATGAATGGGTCAACCAGGAAATCAAAGAAGAAATTTGAAAAATACACAAATGAAATGAAATGAAAATGCAATAGTCGGGATAGTTTGGAATGCAGCAAAAGTAGTTTCAGGAGGGAAGTATATATGACTATAGGTCTACCTCAAGAAGCAAGAAAAATCTCAAAGAAACAAGTTAATCTTACACCTAAAGGAGCTACAAAAAGAACAACAAACAAAGCCTAAAGCCAGCAGAGGAAATCAATTAAAAAGATCAAAGCATAAATATAAAAAACTCAAACAAAAAAAACCCACAATAGAACACAATAAAGAAACTGGGAGCTGATTCTTTGAAAAAAAAAATAAACTTGATAATAAACCTCTAGCCAGGCTTATCAAAAAGATAAGACAAGGAATTAAATAAATAAAATCACAAATAAGAAAGGAGAAATAGCCACCAAAGCCATAGAAATAAGAATTATAAGAAAAATATTATGAAAAACTATATGCTTCATCCTGGAAGAAACAGGTAAATTCCTAGAAACATATAAAGTACCAAACTGAAACACGAAGAAATAGAAGACTTGAACAGACCAATGACCTGCAAAGAAATTGAATCAGTAATCAAAACAATACCAACAAACAAAAGCCCAGGACCAGATGGTTTCACAGGCAAATTCTATCAAATATTTAAAGCACACTTAATAAGAAAATTTCTAAATCTATTCTATGAGGCCAGCATTGCCATGACACCAAAACTAGATAGAAATACCATTAGAAAAGGGAACCGCAGGCCAATATCCTTGATGAAAATGGATGCCAAAATTCTAGAAAACCAAATTCAACATTACATTAAAAAAAAGTCATTCACCATGATCAAGTGGGATTTATCTCTGGGTTACAAGATTGGTTCAGTATTTGCAAGACTATCAATGTATTACACTATATTAATAAAAGAAAGGAAAACACTGAAAATCATTTCAGTGGATGCATAAGAAGAATTTGGCAAGATCTCCAACATCCATTCATGATTTAAAAAAAAACTCAACAATATAGGGTTAGAGGGAACATATCTTAAAATCATAATGGCCAACATCATAAAGGCCATGTCAAATATTATCTTCAGTAGGGAAACCCTGAGAGGTTTTCCTCTATAGTCAGGAACAAGACAGGGATGTCCAGTCTTACTACTGCTATTAAACATAGTAGTAGAAGAGTAGAAGTCTAGGCCACAGCAATCAGACTATTTGGAGCTGGCATGATACTCTATATAGAACCTAAAAGACTCCACCAACAAATTACTAGAAGTGATAAATGAATTCAGAGAAGTCACAGGACAAAAAAAATTAATGTACAGATATCTATTTCATTTACATACATACACTAATAATGAAGCACCAGAAAGAGAAATTACAAAATAAATCCCATTTACAAACGTACCCAAAACAATAAGATGCCTAGGAATAAACCTAACCGAGGAGATGAAAGACCTGTATTCTCAAAAGTTTAAAACACTGATGAAAGAAATTGAAGAAGGCAACAGAGATTAAAAGACACTCCATGTTCATGTATTGGAAGAACAAATATTGTTTAAATGTTTATACTATACAAACAATCTATACTTTTAATGAAATCCCTATGAAAATACCCACAGGATGTTTCAGAGAGCTATAAGAAACAATCCTAAAATTTATATGGAACCACAAAAGACCACAGATAACCAAACAACCTTGAACAACAAAAGTAAAGTTGGAGGCATCACAATTCTGGACTTCAAGGTATATCACAAAGCCTTAGTGATCAGAATAATATGGCACTGACACAAAAATAGACTTATAGATAAATGGAACAGAATAGAAAACCCAGAAATGAACTCACAACTATATGGTCAGTTAATCTTTGACAAAGCAAAAAATTATAGCCAGTGGGAAAAAGATAGTCTCTTCAACAAATGGTAAACTTGGGAAAACTAGGCAGTAACATGCAATAGAATGAAACTGGGTCACATTCTTACACCATACACAAAAACAAATTATACATGGATTAAAGACCTTAATTTGAGAACTGAAACCATAAAAATTCTAGAAGAGAACACAGACATTAACTTATGTGAATTTGGCTGTAACAACTTTTTTCTAATTTTTTAATTTTTTAAAATATTATCTTAGAGAGAGAGAGCAAGAGGGAGTGTAATCAAGGGAGGGGCAGAGAGAGAGGGAGACACAGAATCTGGAGCAGATTTCAGGCTCTGAGCTATCAGCACAGAGCCCAATGTGGGGCTTGAACTCATGAACCACGAGATTATGACCTGAGCCAAGGTCAGACACGTAAACAACTGAGCCACCCAGTGCCCCCAGTAGCAACTTTTTTCTAGATATTACTCCTGAGGCAATGGTAGTAAAAGAAAAAACAAAAACAAAACAAAACAAAACAAAAAACAAAAAAGACCTATTGGGCTTTATCAAAATTAAAAGCATCTGCACAGTGAAGGAAACAGTCAACAATACTAAAATATATTAAAACATAACCTATGGAATAGAATAAAATATTTTCAATTGATATATCTGATAAAAAGTTATCATCCAAAATATACAAAGAACTTATAAAAGGTAACATCCCAAAATGAATAATCCAATTAAACATGGGCAGAAGAAAGGAACAGATGTTTCTCCAAAGAAGACATACAAATGGCCATCAGACACATGAAAAAATGCTCAATATCACTGATCATTAGGGAAATACAAATCAAAACCTTGCATTCGTCGAATGGCTAAAATCAACAACCTAAGAAACAACAGGCATTGGTGAGGATGCAGAGAAAGGGGAACGCGTGACACTGTTGGTGGAAATACAAACTGGTACAGCCACTCTGTAAAATACTGTGAGTGTTCCTCAAAAGTTAAAATAGAACTACCCTGGGAGGCTTGGGTGGCTCAGTCAGTTAAGCCTCAGACTTCAACTCAGGTGATGATCTCACAGCTCAGGTGATGATCTCCTGGTTTGTGAGTTTGAGCCCTGCATCAGGCTCTGTGCTGACAGCTCCAGGCCTGGAACTGTTTTCGATTCTCTATCTCCCTCTCTCACTGCCCCTCCTCTGCTTATGCTCTGTCTCTCTCTCAAAAATAAATAAACATTAAAAAAAAAAAAAAGAAAGAACTATCCTAGGATCCAGGAATTGCACTTCTAGGTGTTTACCCAAATATTACAAAAATACTAATTCTAAGGGATACATAAACCCCAATGTTTATAGAAGCATTATATACAATAGCTAATTATGGAAACCACCCAGATGCACTGACTGATTATTGAATAAAGGAGATGTATGTACAATGGCATATTACTCAGACTTAAGGACAAATGAAATCTTGCTATTTTCAGTGACATGCATGGGGCTTGAGAATATTACGCTAAGTAAAATAAGTCTGTTGAAGAAAGATAAACAGCATATGATTTAACTCCTATGTGGAATTTAGGAAACAAAATAAATGTAAAAAAGGGAAAATAAGAAGACAGAGTCAAACCAAGAAACAGATTCTTAAACATAGAGAATGAACTGGCATTTACCAGAAGGGAGCTTGGTGGGGAGGGGTTAAAAAGCTGATAGGGATTAAGGAACACACTTGTGATGAGCACCAGGTGTTGTAAGTAAGCATTGAATCACTGCATTGTACACCTGGAACTAGTAAAGCAGTATATGCTAACTGCCTGAAATTTAAATAAAAACTTGATTTCTTAAAATATTTATTTATTTATTTTGAGAGAGAGAGGCAGAGAATCCCAAGCAGGTTCTGCACTGTCAGCACAAAGCCTGTTATAGGGCTTGATCTCACAAACTGTGAATTTATGACCTGAGCCAAAATTAAGAGTCAAATGCTTAACCAATTGAACCACCAACCCAGGTGCCCCCAAAAAGTGAATATTTTTAAATAAATTAAATTCCCCAAAGCAAAGGAATATATTGCCAAAATGGTTTAAACAAATGATCCAACTAAATGTCTGGAAGACACTTACTATAGATCCAAGTATACAAACAAGTTGAAAGAAAAAAATGAATATGTACACAATATTCAAAAGGGAATTGAGGTGGGTATACCAATATCAGACAAATAGAAATTAAAGAGGAGTAAAACAACAGGATATTGAAATTGTAATCACAACTTCCCAACAAAGCACAGGCCATAATCTAATGTCTAAATATATGAAAGTGTATTAATGGTCATATTTTGGAACTCTTCAAAAAAATTCAAGGAAAGGAAGAACTTCCTATTTCATTCTGTGAGGAAAGCATTAATTTAATAGCAAATTGACAGAAAATGTGTTTATTTCTATAATCAAATATCTGTTGATTATAGACACAAAATTACCATGAAACCATGGTAAAACTGCAGCAGCATATTAATCATATTCCATGAAAAATACAGTTTATTCTTGTATTTCAAGGGTGATTCAATATGTAATAATCCATAATATAATATATCACATTATTAGAAAAAGGAACAAATAACCTAATTATCTCAATTAATGCAGAAAAAATAATTGACAAAGGTCAAACCCTTTCATGACAAAAAAATAAACACTCAAAAAGTAGAAGTAATTATATATTACCTCAACATAAGAAAAGCCATATATCACAAGCTGACAACTTACATTGTACTCAATGGTTTAAAAATATAAGGTTTTCTCTATGTTTGGTAACAAGAGAAAGATGATACCTTTCTTTATTTCTAATAATATAGTATTAGAATTTCTAGCAAGAACAATTGGGAAAGAAAAAGAAATAAAAGATGGAGACAGGAGGATCCTGAGGTCACCTGTCCCAAAGACACACTGAGATAACAGGTACGTTTGTAAAGCTAACTCTGACAATGACCAGAGTACTGACAGAGCAGACCTTCCACAGTTAATACTAGAGAGGAGGCCACATAATAAAGGCTGAAAGAGGCCGATACGTTGTTAGGAACCAACCTCCCCTTGGCAAGACTAATCGCAAACGGGAAGGATACCACAAGCACATAGAAATGAGAGGATCAGACACCATTCCAGCCCCCCTAGGCACTGAGGACCTGCACTGGGAGATAAGTCCCCATAACACATGGCTTTGAAAATCAGTGGGGCTTAAATTCAGGAGATTTTAAAATCAGCAGGGTCTAACCCTGGATATTTTTAAAAATCTGTGGGCTTAACTCTGGAAGAGGAAAGTGAGATATGTAATTGAGTCCTCACCCTTAAAGATCAAGCCTAATAAATAACCCTGCATCCCAAACAGCACAGAAAGAACAATTTAAAAAGCATCTGGTGTGTATGTGGAGATTTATTTACTAACCTGAGAACGCGCACTGAAGGGGCAGGGACATTCAGGAGACTTCTCTAAATGTTTTTTTATTTTTTATTATTATTATTATTTTTTCCTAGGAGAGAGAGAGAGAGAGAGAGAGAGAGAGAGAGAGAGCAGGGGAGGGCCAGAGAGAGAGGGAGTCACAGACTGAAACAGGCTTCAGGCTCTGAGCTGGCAGTCAGCACAGAGCCCGACTCGGGGCTCGAACCCACGAACCGTGAGATCATGACCTAAGGGAAAGTCGGACGCTTAACCGACTAAGCCACCCAGGCGCCCCAGGAGACTTCTCTAATTACAAAAGTGCTGGTCGACGTCACTTCTTTTCCTCTCTGCTAGCTTAGATAGCCAGACACTTGTGGGAATGAGAACTAACACCGCCACCTCTCTTGCTAATACCATGTGACCCGCCCTCGTGCGCCCCTGCAGACCTGCCACATTCAATCTGCCTGCCTTTGTAGGGGCCTCTCCAAACCGGTTCTGACCGGCCATCACCATTCCAAAGTGACTCCCGCCCTAGGAAGAGGGGGAGGTAATCCCACATGAGAGCACACACGCAGTTTCAACAGGTCAGCCTTGTAGCTTGCACACAACTGAAGTGGAGAGACTAGTTGCAGATCTCTAGTCTGACTGTTCTTCCTGCTCATCTGTGAGCCCACTATGGCCTGAGATAGGCACCTGACAGTGAAAGAAACAAAGCCTGCCCTGTGCACCCACAGCAAAGAAAGTAGGTCATTGCAGGTGATGGGGATGAAGACAAATGTGGCTCCACCACAACGTAGAGCATACACAGACCACACAGCAGACAACCCCAGACCACGGTCCGTCACCAGGGGTCATTGTGCTTCAGGGCACCACAGGACCTCTTCTACTTTCTGGACAAAGAGGTAGCAAACCTTCCATGCACATAGAAACAACCACAGAGAGTTAGACAAAATGAAGACACAGAGGAATACGTCCCAAATGAAAGAACAAGACAAAATCACAGCAAAAACATATTGAGATAGGCAATATGCCCGATAAATAATTCAAAGTAATGGTCATAAAGTTACTCACTAGACCTCAGAGGGGAGGCAGTGAATTTACTCGGTGAAAACTTCTACAAAGAGATAGAAAATAGAAAACAGAGCCAGTCAGAGATGAAGAATTCAATAACTGAAATAAAAACACCTTAGAAGAGAGTTCTGGTCCAACACGGTGACATAGAAAGACTCTAAACTCACCTCCTCCACAGAACACAGCAAATTACACCTATCAATAGAGCAATTCCTCCAGAAGAACCGAAG
The DNA here is from genome assembly GCF_003009895.1 of Hyaena hyaena. Lineage (NCBI taxonomy): Eukaryota > Metazoa > Chordata > Mammalia > Carnivora > Hyaenidae > Hyaena > Hyaena hyaena. Next base: position 76,404 of record NW_024082597.1, on the reverse strand, counting down.
ACTGACTGAATTTCTGCACAACCAAAGTAAGAGTGAATATCAAAAGACAATAGCAATAAAGACAGAGACTTATTAGTGAAAGGGACTCACACCTTTGATGTTCTGAACTACAGTGTGGAGGGATATTACTTATGAACCAGGAACAGATGTATCTTTCCTTGGGTGTAGGAGCCCGATAGTGACCACAAGAAAGCGTGGTTAGGGACGTGGGGATGTGCCTGCACACGGGGCTCCCTGCCTGGGCAAAGCATGCCTGCAAACAGGGTGCTCTGCCAGGAGGCCTGCACACAATATCCAAGTTTAATGGTCCCCTCGCAAATGAGGGAACATGCCCTCCTTAGAAGTAAGGAGAAGGCTGGAATTGTGGGCAGGCCTCTTAGTAAACATGTTGTGGTCGCTTCCTCTCTTTGCTCCCCCCTGTCCCTGAAATGTATCTGGCTACTTGCCCTTAATTGGTAAAGGAATGCATCTTGTAGATTTCAGTTTGTATCCAGTTACCGGGGTATAAAATAAACCACAAGAGGGGCTTGCGTAGAATTGTTCCTCCGGCCGGAGTTGTGTCTCTGTCTGTCTTTTGTGTGTGTCTTGTCCTTTGTGTCATTTCGTCCACAACACTTGGGCACAGAAAACAACCACAGTTTTAGAAAGCAACTAGTTTATAAAACAGCCAGCCCCAAACTCCTCCAAATGGCAGAGGGGCTACTGGAACTCTCTGGGTCAGGAAGAATGGAGAATGACACGGTTTATGCTTCCCCCCCATCATCGTGAAAATGCAGACCAGAGCAGGGTCTGGACCCCATAGCCAGGTTGCTGCTTCAGGAAACCCCAGGTCCTGTAGTTCACATCAGCCCCCGTTGCACTGTGCCTGAATTTTTAGGGGCGCCTGGGTGGCTCAGTTGGTTAAGCATCCAACTGTTGACTTCAGCTCAGGTCATGATCCACAGTTCTTGAATTTGAGGACTGTGTCGGGCTCTGAGCTGACAGTGCAGAGTTTGCTTGGAATTCTTTCTCTCTGCTCCTCCCCCACTGTTGTGTGCTATCTCTCTCTCTCTCTCACTCTCATTCTCTTTCTCAAAATAAATAAGCTTTTTAAAAAAGCTGAATTTTTAAAGGACCACTAACACATAAAAGAGCCAGACCTAGAACTTTCCCAAAGGTAAGGGAGCTCCTGGAAAACTCTTGGGGTGGGGTTGGCTAAGGCACAACATTTACACAACCCCTACTCCTTGAAAGCACTGACCAGTGCATGCACAGTTGGGGCATCCCAGCTGACCTGCACTTCAGTGAGCACAGGGGCCCTAGCCTACACCAGAACCAGCCATCCCACCAAGGTAGCCACAGGGCAGTTCACACTAGAACATCCTTGGTTAGCATCAACTACAGCTCTAGCCTTCATGCCAAGGTGACAAATGTGCAAAGCATCCCTACCAGGTCCATATCACTTTGGCTTCAGACAGCTTGCTAGGGCATCCTTGGCACAGAGCACTCCAGAATGTCCTGGCCAATACCTACTTCAGATCCAGCCACGTTTCCAGTGTGCCCCTGTGCACAGAGGCCCATGAACCCTTGGCTCATGGCTAAATTGACTCTAGTCAACCAGCCAGGGAACTCCCTGCACTGAGCACATTGGAACAGCCCAATCTGCACACAAGTCATCTTCAGCTGTCTTGCAAGGGCATGTATTTCATGGAGAGCTCAGGTACCGCATCCACTCATGCACATATTAAATTTAACTTTCCTGAGAGGGTGCCCACTGCATGGAGTGCCCAGGACCTCCTAGCCTGTACAACACCTCATCTCCTGTCACCCCTATAGGCACCCTCTGTACAGAATCCTGAAACATCTGGGTCTACATGCATTTCAGCTATCCTGCCAAAGGGTCTTCTGTGTTTGGAGCCCCAGGTACCCTTAATTTGTACACACTTTAGTTTCAGGTATTCTGTCAGGGTAAAGGGATAAATAAACTTTGGTACATCCACAATGGAACACTTTTTTAGTGCTAAAAAGAGTTAATCTATCAAGCTATGAAAAGACATGGATGAATTTTAAATATAATTTACTAAGTGAGAATAGCATATATTATAAGGCTACATACTATATGATATCAATTGTATAATGTTCTGGAAAAGATAACACTATGGACAGGGTAAAGAGGAAAGATTGGCGTGAGGGAGAGTGAAAAAGGTCACTGAGGATCCTAAAGTCAGCAAAAATACTCTCTATGACACCTAAGATGTGTATATGGCATTATTACACGTTTGTCCAATCTCACAGGATGTACAACACCAAAAGTAAACTCTCCTGTAAACATGGACTTTGGGGGATTATGATATGTCAGTGTAAGCTATCAAATACAGCTAACGTACTACTCTGGTAGAGAATATTAATTATGACAGTGTATATGCATCTGTGGGGGAAGAGGGATATATGGGAAATTTCTGTACCTTCTCCCTCATTTTTCTGTGACCCTAAAACTGCCCTAAATAACTGTCTTAACTTTTAAAAAAATTACTTTTTGAAGTTTACATGCTGTATGACCATTTATATACCATTTTTTCAATAGCAACATTTTAGAAATAGAGAACAGTTAAGTGTCTCTGGGATTTAGTGAAGGATATAGAATGGATGTAGATATAAAAAGTATTCTTGTGGCAATGGTACTGTTCTGCATCTGGTCTGTATTAATGACAGTATTGTGCTTATGAGCTTTTGCTAAAGTTTTGAAACATCTTATCATTGAGGAAATTTCGTAAGGTGTATATAAGACCTCTCTTTGCATTTTAATAGCATACTGTTATGTGGAAATACAAATTCAATTAAAATTGTTGAAGCTTTAAAATACATGAGCATGCTATTCCTTTCCTTTTAGTAATGTTTTTCTGTTTTTCTCAACAGCATTTTATATTTAGTGTGTATGTGTGTTTGTGTGTGAATATGCATGCTTTGCAGAGATTCTCCATATCTCATATCTGTTCTTTTCTGCATGTTTCAATTAATGCTTTTATCTCCATTTATAGAGGGGAATGGAGAAATGAAAAGCAGTGAAATACTTTACCCCAAAATGTGCCACTTTGGTATACTGATTATTTTGAGTTGAGGAGAATTAAAAAGCAATACAAAAAAGATTCCTACCTTTCCACTGTATGCTTAATAACAGGACATAAATTTCTAAAGGTATCTCCTTCCTGTTTCTAATTTTATTATTTTTATTTCTTTTTGTGAGAGACAGAGCATGAGTAGGGAAGGGGCAGAGAGAGAGGGAGACACAGAACTGGTGCTTAACACCCAGGCACCACCAAAAGAAAGTTTTAAACTCACAATAATGTCATTAGTTTCCCCATATACTTGATAATCCACAAGTTGCCAACACTAAAAGCCCAAAGACAGTTTATTTCTCTTCATCTCATCACTTCTACAAAATGATCATTCTTTGCTAAGATGCTATGTAAATTTAAGTTTTAACCACTTCTTGGACTTATTCACGTATATGTGATACATTTAATGAATTTGTTTGTTTTGTCTTATTATTCTGTCTTCTGTCATTCTAATTTGCAGACTTGCAGTCAGTGAACCTAAGATGAGTGGAGGAATTTTTCCTCCTCTAAAACTAGCAATGAATGGGCTGAGGTATTTAAAAGTACATTCATGTTGTTTAGAATTGAAGTAATTCAGGCTATTATAATCCAGTGATTAATAAAACCATGGGACAGGCACCTGGGTGGCTCAGTCAGTTTAGTATCTGACTCTTGATTTCAACTCAGGTCATGATCTCATGGTTTCATGGGTTCTGGCTGCACATCAGGGTTCTGCGCTAACAGTGCAGAGCATGCTTGGGATTCTCTCTCTCCCTCTCCCTCTGCCCCTCCCCCACTCACTCTGTTTCTTTCAAAATAAATAAACTTACAACATAACATAACATAACATAACATAACATAACATAACATAACATAACATAACATAACATAGGTGTCCCTAAGTGGCTCAGTTGGTTAAGTGGCCAACTTTAGCTCAGGTCATGATCTCGCAGTTCGTGGGTTCAAGCCCCACATTAGGCTTTGTGCTGACTGCTCAGAACTTGGCCCCTGTTTCAGATTCTGTGTCTCCTCTCTCTCTGCCCCTCCCCAACTCCTGCTCTGTGTCTCTTTCTCAAAATTAAATAAAAATGTAAAAAATAAATTAATTAAAATAAATAAAACAAAATCATGGCATTTTATTACTTGGGATACTGTTTGCCCTCAGGCTCACTGATTTAGATGTTTGTTTTTGATTTTGTAATCTAAACCCAGCTTAAACCCTTTAAAGTACTTAGAAGGACAATTGCTATGCAAATGTTATTACTCTTGTTATTCTCATTGACTTCCTCATGCTTTGAATCCAACAGCTATGCTGAAGTACCATCCTGTCATGAAACTATGCCCACTTTATTTTGTTCCAAGATGTCATCTACATCCATCTTCATTTATCTTTCTAGTGACTTCAAACCTCTTATGACTTACACATCTGAATCCCTGTGCTTTCTGACCCAACCTGATGGACTCCATTATTGTCTTTTTCTATCCCCCTCAGATGACAAAACATACTTTTGAATAGAATCATTTTTTTGGACCTAGAATAAAAGTCTGGCTATACAGAATTGTATCCTAGACTATCTTCCAGAGATGTTGATGAAATTTGCCTGGGCTGGGACTCCTTTATTACTTTTCTTTACTCTTCCCTAAGGTAATTCTAATGGAGAGCTGTGGCTCTAGAGCTCCTGGACAGTAACAGCATCCTTTAGGAACGGACATCAGGCTACCAGCCTCTGACATCTGACTGTTGTATACAATCATCCTCATTATTAATAGAATTTGATATTTTCATTGCGGGAAGAAAAGGATTAGCTAAAATTATTAACCTTTATAGATATCCATTCAGCTAGAGATGACCAATTAGATTAAAATGAAAAATCTTGGATGAGTTTTGCCAGAAAGTGGCAAAAGCCACTCTTAAGGCCTATTAATCATTACTTTTTTTTTTAATTTCTCATGGCATTTTTGCCTTTGATATCAATAATCATTTGGAAATGTAACAATCTTCTCATCACCATAAGGAAACTGACAGGAGGATAAAGTTATCCTGAGGTCAAGAAATAGGAATTAAAGATAACAGTGTTGCCTCCATACTAATTTTTGTTACATTATTAAATAAAGTGCCTTCATTTTTTTACATTTTTGCTCTTTTTCTCTATTTTAGTTTTTAATGCTTATTTATTTATTATTTTTAAATTTAATTTCCATTTATTTTTCAGAAAGAGACAGAGACAGAGCAGTGGAGGGGTAGAGAAAGAGAGACACACGCACACAGAATCCAAAACAGTCTCCATGCTCTGAGCCATCAACACAAAGCCTGACATGGGTCCTGAACCCACAAACCATGAGAACACGACCCGAGCCAAAGTCAGATGCTTAACTGACTGAGCCACCCAGGTGCTCCAATGTTTATTGATTTTTGAGAGAGCCAGAGCATGAACAGGGAAGGGGAAGAGAGAGAGGGAGACACAGAATCCAAAGCAGGATCCAGGCTCTGAGTTGTCAGCACAGAGCCTGATGCAGGGCTTGAATTCACATATTGTGAGATCATGACCTGAGCTCGAGTCAGACACTTAACCAACTGAGCCACCTAGAGGAAACTATATTATTATTGTTCAGACATTTTTATGAATCAGGCATTTTTACAGAGCTTAGCAGGAATGGCACATCTGTGTTCCACGTTTTGGCTGTGTGGACCACTTGCACAGGATGTATTTGCTAGGTGTTTGGCTCTGGTTGGATAAGCTCACTCACAGTGCTGGATGCTGGAATAACTGGGCCATCTGGACCCATATCTGTTCATATAGCCTGTCAGTATTTAGCAGTGTGACTTGAAGTTATTTATAGGAACTTAGATCCCAAGAAAACAAGAGCAACAAAAAAAGTAGCAGCCAGGCCTCTGGTGAACTGGGCCCAGAATCCATACAACATTACAACTAACCAAAGCAGGTCACATGACCATATCATATTGAAGTGTTTGTGAATAGAAGGGGTAAAAAACATGCACAGAATAAAAGGAACTGGTAATAGTCATATTTGCAAACAATTTACCACACTGTCCAATTTCAGTGCATTGTTGGTCCCTTTTCCTCTGTCTGATTTCTAAACATTAACTCATTTTATTTTTTTAATTAATTTATTTACTTTGAGAGAGTGTGAGTGAGTGGGGGAGGAGCACAGAGAAAGGGAGAGAGAGAATCCCAAGCAAGCTCTGCACAGGGGGTGCATACAACTCATACAACTGTGAGATCATGACCTCAGCCGAAACCAAGAGTTGATTGCTCAACCAAGCGAGCCACCCTGATGCTGGAAACATTAATTCATTCTAGAAATTAGCTCTAGTCTCTTTCTTTATTTCTTTTATCTTCTATTCTTTTATTTTCTATTTCTTTTATCTTCTATCTATCTTTTATCTTCTATCTATCTTATCTATTTCTACTCCATAAATGGACAGTAAAATCTGATGCATTTAAATAACATCTTTATACTGTAGAATTCCAATTAAAATTGCCAACCCTGCCTCTCTAACCTAAGCTCTTGACCTTTTGCATAGCCACCACATTAATCTCTTTGTTTGACTATTTATTCTTTATTTCAAATATAATTTGTCTAAAAGAGAACATTTGGATCCCTACGCGACTGCATATCTGCTTTTACTTCAGTCACTCCCTGTTGGGAGCCATTCTGAGCTCACTAGTTGAGAAAACTCCTTGTGAGGTTAAGGCAAGTTTGCAAGATCTCTTGCTGTCAGATGATGACAGAAATTGTAAGAACTTTTGTGATTATGGGAGCAAACATTGTGCTTCCTGAAAAAACAGTTTTTCTTAATACTTCCCCTGAAGCAAACAGGTTATTGACCTCTGCTCACAAAGAACTAACTTTTGCTTTTGCTATGCTAAAAACATTGTCTTGCTTGTATTTGAATGCTAAAGATACATTCCTTCCCCATATAAGCATCTAAATCACCTACCTCAATCACTTTTGATAAAGGTTATGCATGAGCCTTCTACAAATCTATGTTCTGGGAAATTTTTACATATCAAAGAATTTATAATCAGAAATCATTGTCTAAGGCAAACACTTCTGTGCTGTCCCCCAAGCACTTAATTATAAAATAAAATTGAGTCTCAGTCAGAGCAGAGATGCCTGGCTGGTGACCAGAAAGAATCACGTGGCTCTTTCAGTCCACCGTCTCTCACCGACAGTGTCCATCCTTCAGGGATCCCTGGACCTGCTGAAGCCTACTGCAGCAAATCCTATTCCAATCAACACCTACTTGTTAAAATTACAAATTGCAAATTACATCACTCTTAATTCCTAATCACTCCTTACTCTACAAGTTCCATTAGAAAATACACTTGGCTTGGGGCGCCTGGGTAGCTCAGTCGGTTAAGTGTCCGACTTCGGCTCAGGTCATGATCTCACAGTTCATGGGTTCGAGTCCCGAGTCAGGCTCTGTGCTGACAGCTAGCTCAGAACCTGGAGCCTGCTTCAGATTCTGTAACTCCCACTCTCTGGCCCTCCCCTGCTCACTCTCTCTCTCTCTCTCTCTCCCTCTCTCTCTCTCTCTCAGAAATAAATAAAACATTAAAAAAAAAAGAAAGAAAGAAAGAAAATACTCTTGGCTTGATCTCTGAAATACATCTCTGATTATCTTTCCACTGATACTGTTTATTTCAAATAATCACCCACCGTTGCCTCATTAAGTGCTGTAGTCTTTTTTTGTTTCATATTTTTTCCCAAACCTCCATGCTCTGAACAAGAGAAGTGGGCCTGTGAAATTGAAAATCATATTATTTACTTTCTCAACAACTTTCTGTGATGCCATTGAACTTCCTACTCTGTAACATTGCCTGTACAATTCTCCCTGCTCTGGCCTTGTCTACCTCTTTGATTCTATCTCTACTATTATATCTCTAGAACCACACTCCATGCACAATGGCCATTTTTCTGACTCAAAGCATGCCAAATCTCCTCTTACATGGGAAATTTAAATTTAATATCCCTTCTTCTGGAATGATTGTGACAGGTCATCTTTTTCAACTTCTGGGCTCAAGCAAAATTTTATTTCAATAGAGAACTTCCCAGAACATTCCACCTTTTTCAACTTCATGGTTACTTCCCATGATATAGATATCAATATATATATCAAAAATATATACATACATATTTTTAATTGTATTTACATTTATCACTCAATGATAGCTTTGTTCTTTGTCATTTATTGTCAACAGCATACATATTAATAGTTAAATTTCACAAAATCAGGGACTGTGTCAGTTTTTTAAATGCTTTTTATTTATTTATTATTTTGAGAGACAGAAAGAGAAAGAGATTGTGTAAAGAGGCAGAGATAAAGGGACAGAGAAATTCCCAAGCATGTTCCACATTGTCAGTGCAGAGTCCAACAAGAGGACTTGATCTCACAAACCAACTGTGAGATCATGACCTGAGCCAAAATCAAGATACAGATGCTTAACTGACCTAGCCGTCAAAGGACCCCAAGGGATCTTGTCAGTCTTGATCAGAACTTTAATCCCAGAACCTCGAACAGTGCCTGCAATACAAAAGCCATTCAATAATTGCTATTGAGTGAATAAATAGACAAGAAGGAATAATAGCCACATTGTAATACAAGAGTGTTTTGTTGTTTTTGTTGTAGGACAATGGTAATGAAAAATAAATTCTCTGTCCATCTGTTGACAGATCTTATCAAAATTTGTAAAGGTGAATGATCAGAATAAAATATTCAATATGCTCTAATGGTTAAACATTTCAGAAAGTCTGGGTAAAAAATTTCATTTCTATTTTCTTTCTTTCCTTTCTAGACTGACTAGAAAACATGGCTCTGTTCACTGTCCCTGGCTTTTTAGCATAGTATGTGAACCATCTAGATGTTTGTGCATCAGCAATGGTCAAGATAAATTCCTTTGAGAATAACCATTTTTGAATATTATAATTTATGTACTCCTGCATGGCTTGCATAAAAGAAAACTAAAGTTGGATCATAAGCTTTGAGATGAAATATTCCCAAACTCTGACAGATGGTAGTCATGCAAGATAAACATGTTGTAGGATTTTAACATGAGACAGAATTGCTATAATTGTGTTTTATTGTAATTTCTTCCTTAAACACAGATTTCCCAAAACCGATCTTCGCAGTGCCCCCTTTACCTCTTTGTTTCTGAGGGTGTAGATCATGGGGTTCAGGAGTGGTGTGACAATGTTGTAGAAAAGAGTGAGAAACTTTCCCTGGTCCTTGGAAGAGCTGGTTCCTGGTTGCATGTACATGTAGATGATGTTTCCATAGAAAAGGGAGACCACTGTGAGATGGGACCCACAGGTGTTGAAGACTTTGTGCCTCCCTGAGGATGATTGGATGCTTAATACAGCCCTGACGATGTAGCCATAAGAGATCAGGATAAATACCAGAGGTGACAGCACAATGCCCACTGCCAGAATAAAGGCAATGCCTTCAATGGCAGCTGTATTGACACAGGCCATCCGGATCAGGGCAGGCATCTCACATAGGAAGTGGTCTACTTTGCAATATCCACAGCGGGGTAGCCACAGAGTCATTGGAGACATAATCAAAGAGTTGGCCACACCACAGCCCCAAGCAAGGGACACTAAGCCCATGCAGAGACGTGGATTCATGATCACCAGGTAGTGCAGGGGCTTGCAGACTGCAACAAACCGATCATATGCCATGACGGCCAGGAGCAAGCACTCCACACCACCCAGACCCAGAAACAGGAAGAGCTGGATGGCACAGCCTGTGTAGCTGATGGTCTTGTCACGTCCGTTCAGGTTATAGAGCAGCTGAGGGATGGAGCTGGTGGTGAAACTGAGGTCCAGGAAGGATAAGTGGGTGAGGAAGAAGTACATAGGAGTGTGGAGGTGGGGGTCCAGCCGGGACACCAGGATGATGGTGGTGTTGCCCACAAGAGTCAGGAGATACGCAATCAAGAGGACCACAAAGAGGATCCTCTCCAGTTGGGGACGGTCAGAAAACCCCAAAAGGATGAAATTTCCTTGGATGCTGTCATTGGTCCCATCCATCTCTATTGTACCTGAGAGGAATATTGATACTAATAGTAATATCCACTATAAAGGAACACTTACAATGAGCCAAACATTCTATACATATTTACATTTATTTACTCATTTAACCCCCAACAACAGTGATTTGCAGTTGGCATTCTTTTTATTCCTGACTTACAGAAGAGGAAACTGACACAGATGTATGTTAAGCAAATCATCATTTTCTAGAAAGGAGCAGAGCTGATTTTGAATCCAGGAAATGGAACTAAGAACCTTCATCCTTAATACTGGAACTGAGTCTAATTCCATTGACAGGAAAATGTTCTTAAATTCCTGCTCAAACCTCAAAGTTCTAAATGGAGCCCCAGAATAACCAATTAATTATTTACAGCATATCTATTATATGTAGAATATATTATCTATACTTTATTCAAAAGGTAAATCTCATTTATTTCATCATTGTTCTTGAGGAAATTTTAAAGTACCTGGGTAGATAATAATGCATGAGATAATAGAATATTACTAAAGCAATATCCACATAAAACTATTCTCTCCCTCCCCCTCTCCCTCTCTCTCTCCGTTGTGTATTGTATTCAAGAAATAGAGTATCTTTTACTTCCAAAGTATTATATAGTGTTTGAGAAGAAAAAATCAAAATATCATGCAACAAATAATAAAACTTTAATGTGATAATCATATATGGTGTAGAAACATTTATCAAATTTCAATTCCAAGAATGAATCACATTCAAAGCAAAGCATGTTTGAGGACATAAACCACAACTTTTGCAGATCAATATAGAGGAATAGATTTAAAATATATTGGGTTATCACTCCAATTTCCCTTGCTATAATCCTGTAGCCAACAAGAGACAATTATGAGACCTTGGAAAGTTCCTTTACTGTTTTATAGTTTCTTATCTAAAATAGTAATAATAAAACTATCTTATTTATTTTACAGATAAGTTTTGAGATTTTTTTAAAATATATTTTTATTTATTTCTAGGAGAGAGAGAGACAGCTTGAGCAGGGGAGGGTCAGAGAGAGAGGGAGACACAGACTCTGAAATAGGCTCCAGGCTCTGAGCTGGCAGTCAGCACAGAGCCCGACGCGGGGCTCGAACCCTCGAACCGCGAGATCATGACCTAAGCGAAAGTCGGACGCTTAACCGACTAAGCCACCCAGGCGCCCCAGTTTTGAGATATTTTTAATATGAAAGAAAAATGGCAAATATGAAAGTTTATATGTATGTTACTTAAAGGTTTTGTGTCATAGAAATAGAGAATGGGAAAATAAGCCCATTAGATAAGTGAAGGTAATGAAGAGAAAGAAGGAGGAGGAGAACGAGAAGGGAAAAAAAAAAAGTCTACTGAGAGGAATCTATCAAGACATCCTATGGAAGTATAATGATTAAAACATGATCAATAACAAGGAATTTGGGTAGAGCAACCATGGATCCCTCATTCACTCTTTTAATAAAAACTTATCAAATATTTAGACATTAAGAAGATATAACTACTATATTAGAAAGAATCATAGTTGTTTCTCTCTCTTTTTATTCTTTCCTGATTATATTGGATCTTACTAAACAAGTTGCAATTGTCAAAAACTATGAGGCAAAATACAAATAGATTTGATTACATATTTAAAAAAACCTGTAAGGAATTCTACCACAGAAAATACTAATACAAATCCTAAGGAATATGACATTATTAAAGCGATTCAACATGACAGTTGAAAGGCTGCCTTGCTTAGTAATTTTTTTCAAGAAATTGGAGAGAAAACATGTAGTGAAAAATGGGCAATGACTTCAAGAAGTTCACAGGGGAACAAATTATTTACAAAAATATTATTTAAAAACATTAAAATCATTCTCACTAATAACTAATAGTATAAAATATAATAATAAAGTTATTTACTTTTTACATAGGTAAGTATTTAAAGAAGTGTTACAAAGCTGGGAAAGTATGGGAAAATAAACCCTAATTTTTGATAGGAATTAAATTGGAATAATATCTTTGGAATAATCTTTATAAAGATCATTAATTAAAAGTGCACATATATCTTGACGCTGTATATGTCATTTTAACAAAAGAAACACCTGTCCAATATAAAATTTAAAATTACATGTTCTTTTTCTGACTTATTGTGAATCTAGGAATCTATTTTGCATTTATTAGCCTACATTATATAAAGAAAAATCAAGAATCTTTATTATAACATTTTTAAATGGATAATAGAAAATATATGTTCAAAGAATCAAAACGATTAAAATTGACAATTTTATGGACCAGAAACAACTACCTAATGAAAATAAGCATAGGTACATGACTTGACCTGCAATTTTTTCCAAAAGCTATATTAATTTCAAACAAGTGAAAAGTGAAATATAATGTATAATCAGATTATATGTAGCTTGATACCATTTTTGGTGACACACTCTATGTATTATATACTTTTCTATGTATACATTTATTTATATTAAAATAGAAACAATATCTGGAAGTATACACTGGGTTGTTGAAAAGGCCTACTTCTAGAGAGTTTGATGCATTTTAAACAAGGCTTTTATTTCTACCTGACCCCTTCTCTATCAAATAATCATAAATAATCATGAATTATGAGATTAGAAAGGATACATGTCCATGCATTATTTAGTATAATATAGCCTTTAGGAAATTCCCCTATGATTAATTTTTTCCCTGAATTTGTTAATATGCCTACTTAACTTTGTCCTTCCGTCTTTACAGAGATCATTGCCCTATCCCCCTTAAGAAATATCTGTTTTTTATTAAACTAAAAAAAGCATAATGTAGGAAGAAAGGCAGGAAGCTAGGAAGGAATATAAGACTGAAACAAATTTTCAATCACCATAATGGTGTCACTGTTTTACAACTAACTTCTGCACAATTTCATGGTCCTAAAATTATGTATTCTGTAAATAAGAGAAGAGTAGAAAGAGGGGCTGAAAATAAGCCAAATGCAGAGAAAGGACATGGGTTTGTCTTTCAAGATAACCTGGGTTCCAATCTCCTGAATTGTTTTCACAACTTTGTTTTTAAGTTTATTTATTTATTTTCAGAGAGAAAAACAGGGAGCTTGGGGGAGGGGCAGAGAGAGACAGGCAGAGAAAAAGAGCAGGGCAGAGAGTGACAATCCCAATCACGCTCCTTACTGTCTCCTGGAGCCCAACAAAGGGCTTCATCTCACCAACCAAGAGATCATGACCTGAGTCAAAATCAGGAGTTGGTTGCTTAATCTACTCAGCCCCCACAAGCACCCCTCTTTTCACAACTTCTATGTGTAGGTTAAGAATGACTTCAGAGGAAGAGTGGGGACAATTGAAGTGAGTTAATGTTATTATGTCATACCACAGCAGCTTTTTACCAGAATACTGCCTCTTTTTGGTTTTTAATATTTTTTAAAGTTTATTTACATTGAGAGAGAGAAGCAGAGAGAGGGGGGAAGGGGCAGAGAAAGAGGGGGACAGAATATCTGAAGCGGGCTGTGCTGATACCACAGAGTCCAATGCAGACCTCAAACTCACAAACCATAAGATCATCACCTGAGCTGAAGTCGGACACTTAACAGACTGAGCCACTCAGGTGCCCCTCTTTACTTGTCTTTAAAATGAGACAGGGGTCACTTGTCCTGCCCCTGGGGCTCTTACAGCGAGGGTCCATGAGGCCGGCTGCTAGCACACACTTCTCTCTGTGGAAGAAACAGGTCTCTCTCTCGTGAGGAATACAGAATATGTTCATTTTCTGAATGGTTCTGGGGAAGGGACATATATTTTCTTCCCTTAAATTCAAACTTTGAAAGGAATAGAATCAGTTTTCTTTTCTCTGTGTAGAGATCGTTCTCAGTATATTGGTTCAGTATGAAAAACCCCCCCACCTTCCTCCCAATGCAGTTTACTCTTTATAACTGTCTATACAGTCACTGTGAAAATCTTCATATTTAAAGTAATTGTTAAATATGTTAATATTTAAATTATTAATATGTTAAATTACTAACATGTTAAATTGTTAATATGTGCACCTGTTCCTGCACATAGCAAATTTTACTGTATGTTATATAAATTTGTCATTATTCTGACAAGGAAAAATATTGGGCAATATCCATCATTTAATCTTTTATACATGGACACAGCTCAAAAGAATAAACAATTAATTGCATAACATGGCATTTCAGGTTTGTCTTGCCCTAGGAAAGCATTGCCTCTTCATTGCTCAAAACCAGAGAAACTCAAAGGCTGCATCAAACCCTGAATTGGAGAGGCCTGACATCTTCCCTCACATAGAGACTTGGTCCTTCAGACATAATTTTGTGTCTTGGAGACAAATTGAATTGGAGACAAAAAGAGCAGTTCACCTACACAAAAGGGACTATTACCTCTTAAAACAACCATTTAACTTGTGCATTTGGCAGTGTGTGTACCAAACGGTAAAATACATTTCTCCCTGTCAGTGCGGGTCAAACACTGGAAATATCATTGTATCCGAACACACCATTCTACTGCAGAAATGCCCACACTGAAAACACAAGTCAAAAGAATGTACTTTTTTTCAGTTCCTGGAAGGCAGATGGTCATGTGATCAAAGATTTTAGTTTATTTATAAAATATTTTAAAGATTGAATACTTTTAGAATTATTTAAACGTTTATTCACTTTTGAGAGGCAGCATGTGAATGGGGGAGGGGCAGAGACAGGAAGACACAGAATCTGAAGCAGCTCCAGGCTCTGAGCTGTCAGCACAGAGCCCAACATGGGGCTCAAACTCACAGACTGAGAGATCATGACCTGTGCCAAGGTCGGAATCATAACAGACTGAATCATCCAGGCACCCCTAAAGATTAAAGAGTTTTAAACTCTCAAAAAGTGTGGCTACAATGGAAGATAATAGGGAATGGGATTGATGTTTTGAGGAGGGAATGGTGCAGGCATAGATATTTCCAATCAAGGGATGGTGTT
This sequence comes from Hyaena hyaena, assembly GCF_003009895.1. Lineage (NCBI taxonomy): Eukaryota > Metazoa > Chordata > Mammalia > Carnivora > Hyaenidae > Hyaena > Hyaena hyaena. Next base: position 61,319 of record NW_024082597.1, on the reverse strand, counting down.
TCCCCATCCCTTCCAGGAAGCTGAGAACACCCTTCTCCATGCTTTTTGTTGTTGTTGTTCCAAAATGAAACTCACATCCCAGGTCTCATTTTCTCATGTCTGCCTGAGAAATCTGTCTTCCTTAACACCAATTCTAATATAAAAAAAAAGGAATTTATATATTGTGTTTATTCATATTTTGTCTTTTTAGCACTTTTACTTGTTATCCTTTAAAATGATTTTGCATTGGTAGACTTATTGCTCTATTACAATTAAATAACATGAGTTGAGATGTATGTGTTTATGTGTAACTTTTGTCTTGGTGTATCTGTCATAATCCATAAACTTTCTAAGAGCAAGGAGGATACTTCTCATTTTCTAATTTTGTATTCCTCTGACTCTTTTTATACAGCTTCTTTTTAACAAACCAAAAGAGAACTACAGATTTATGAGTTGAGACCCTAAATCCGGAAATCTACTCACCATCTTTGTGTGCACCAGGTACCACTAAAAGTCTGAAGTCTTAAGGTTCAGATCTAGGTGGAGGACCTCCATGGGATTTTGCAATGTACTCTCCCTGACTACTGAGTTCACATGGGCACTCTAGCCAGATGCAATTCCAGATGTGGGGAGAAATGAAAGCACCTCTCCCTGGCTTGGCCCATACCTCTTTAAATGCATTGGACCACACTATTTGTGCCGAGGGCAATGATAGTATGATGTAGCTCTCCTGAGGAAAGACTATGGAGGGATATAATGGTGGTCTTGATTCATCAACAGCCTCAAGCTCTGGGAAAACTTCTGAGCCCACAAGGGTCATTAGTACATACACTGAGGTATGCATTAGGCATCTATCACATTGAAGTGTTCAATCTCCCATAAGATCCAGACAAAAAATGAGGACCACGATAATTTGTCCCTTGATAATAAAGAAGATGTATTACTTCATGTAAGTAAAACTAAAGTCTCAATTCATTGTTGTTTTATAAACATAAATCCTGATGGGCCTTTTCCTCTCTTGTACCAAAAGAATTTTGACTTGTTTTTTTTTTTTACTAAAAATTTTATATATGATGACAAGAACCATTGTCTTAGATAGTGAAAAATGTCATAAATGCATCAGTTCACAGATATTTTATTATTGATTTGAGGAGCTAACAGGGTGAACTATTTCATTTCATTCATTTATTTGTTTAGTTTTAGATCTGAGAGGAAGATGTCAGCATATATTAATTTATACCTTATATAGAGTTTCAGGAAAAAAAGAACTAGAGGAAGATTGAGCAGTTATCATGAACCTTTAATTTTATTAGAATTGTGTATACATGACCATGTTTTTTTTTTTTTTTTTTTTACAAATAGTTTATTGTCAAATTAGTTTCTACATAACACTCAGTGCTCATCCCCAAAGTGCCCTCCTCCATGCCCACCCCCCCTCCCCCCCACATCCATCAGTCCTCAGTTTTTGTCAGCATTCAAGAGTCTCTCATGGTTTGCCTCTCTCCCTTTCCCCCACCATTTCCGCCCTTCTTCTCCCCCTTGTTCCTCCGTCAAGTTCCTCCTAATCCTCCTATACGTGCAAACATATGATATTTGTCCTTCTCTGCCTGACTTATTTCGCTCAGCATAACACCCTCAAGGTCCATCCATGTTGCTACACATGGCCAGATTTCATTGTTTCTCATTGCCATGTAGTATTCCATGGTATAGATAAACCACATCTTCTTGATCCATTCATCTGTTGATGGACACTTAGGCTCTTTCCATGTTTTAGCTATTGTGGAGAGTGCTGCTATGAACATTGGGGTACATGTGCTCCTATGCCTCAGCATTTCTGTATCCCTTGGGTAAATTCCTAGCAGTGCTATTGCTGGGTCATAAGGGAGTTCTATTGTTAGTTTCCTGAGGAACCTCCACACTGTTTTCCAGAGGGGCTGTACCAGTTTACATTCCCACCAACAGTTGCATGACCATGTTTTAATGCTCTTGTCGAGGCAAACATGACATCATAAGGTTGGATGTTTTTAAATAATGGTAGAGTAAATATATAAGTAAAAATGGGTCCCTGCAATCAGCCAAGTAATATCAGGGAAAAATCAGATGTGTTTGAGTCAACAAGCCACAGAATTTATCAAAAGGATTAGTTGGGTGCTTTTGAGTACATATGGTTACAGAATCAGGGAACAAAGAGGATATTCCATATAAATGAATCTACATAACTTGAAGGTTTGTAGAATGTGTCCATAGTATTCAGACCACCTCCATTTTTCCCTCTTCCCTGTTGAACAAATCCACAGAGGGATCTAGTAGAGCACAGAAAATCTGCATGGAGGGCTCCATGCCTGAAGAGCAGACATGTTTAATAAATCCCAGTGTTCCCAATTTCTCCTCCCTTTGGGACAATAAGAGTTGAAATTACCACTATAAATTTGCTAAGTTCTTTCTAACTCCTAATGCAGCTATTTCACTTCCTGCTTCCAACCAGCCCCATATATCACTCTCCTCCCTGTTTTCTTCATTCAGGACCTTCTTAACCTGTTAGAATCATTAGCTTATTTGGTGAATTCACTTGACCAAAGTAGTCACCTGATTGAGGGGGTGGAGTAGGAAAATGATCAAATTAGTTATTTGAATATATCATCCAGTTTTCTGCTAAACTATAAGGATAACTCTGGAGAGCTGTAGTTTCAGAGGGGAAAAAAAAAAAAAAAACTAAAATCTAAGATTGGTAGTTGGCTTTTTTAAATCATTGTTTATTATTCCAGTCATTCTTTATAGTAACCCGGGCCAGACAAAAAGTTCAATGAATAATAACAGAGTGATGCGTGGTGGTAAGGAAGTGGTGGGGAGGAGACAAGACCTAAGACACTCTTTAGCTGTTGCAAGGGGCTCTTCTGTAAAGCTCAGATCAAGAGGGTCTCATAAAGCATGGAAGATTCAATTAAAAATTTTTAGTCCATATAATTTTACAGAATGCTCCCCACATCCTTAGTGGTAATAAGAGGTGGCATACGGAGTGCATATGAGGCAATGCATGATTCAAAAGTGTTGTGTCATGTTGTCATAGGGAATCAAAGCTGCAGGAGGCTCAATAGGACCATACCTGGGAATGGCAAGTGATCATGTTCCTAGAATCCATTACCTTTACAAATTGATCCTTCTATTCAAACTTTCTATATACGTAAAAATTGATTCTACTCATTTATCACTTTAAACTTTATTGGACAGTGCTTGTGTATTATAAATAATAGTAAGAAAAAATAATAATATTAATATAATACATTACATTTAACAAAAACACTTTTAGATCTATGATTTAATTCTTTCGTTGAAAGTCATCATTTATTTAGTCAACAAATATGCATTGAGTGATAACCATGTACAAACCAGTATCCGAGGTGCTTGATATATGTCAGAAATATTGTTATCAATAGGCAGAGATCTCTCCCTTCAGAATGCTTACATTCTACCAAGAAAAGGCAAAACAAACAAACAAAAAATAAACCCAACAAATAAGATAACAATATAAAAGAATACATTAGAAATTATTAAGTACAAGATTGGAAAAAAGAATCTCCGGAGCACCTGGGTGGCTCAGTCAGTGAAGCGTTCGACGTCAGCTCAGGTCACGATCTCATAGTTTGTGAGTTCGAGCCCTGCATCAGGCTCTGTGCTGACAGCTCAGAGTATGGAACATGCTTTGGACTCTATGTCTCCCTCTCTCTCTGTTCTTTTCTGCTCATGCTCAGTCTCTCCTTTAAAAATAAACAAACATTAAAAAATTATATATAAAAAAAGAGCCTTCATTGGGCCTGGTAAAGGAGACTGAAAGAGTGGGCTCTCTGTGGACTCTGAGGTGGTTCAGATTGTTTACTTAGCCTCAGAAGCTGGACTTGAGCAGGCTTAATGAAAACACGGGATTAGTAAAGGAGACATGTGGGGAAAAGGAACCATAGGTAGAGGACCCAGTTGGGAGAAAGACTCCATGGTGGGACGTGTCTTCCCTGATATAAACCCAGCCTGGTTGCCAGGGTAGAAGGAGGAGGATAAAAACAGTAGCATGTGGAGCGAGACAGAATCAGAATCAAGTAAGGAACTGGTGTTCAGATATACCAGGGTTTGGAGGTTTGCTGTAAAGATGATCTAAGTTGAATGGATAGTCATTGTGCTGGCAATACTCCCTCGGGAATTGAAAGATCATCCACCTGCTGCATTGATAATGAGTATGCAAGGGGCTGGAGTACAGCCAAGATTACTCTTAGGAACCAAATGTAGTAACCCAGGGGAAGAGGATGGAAGTTCAGACTAGTTATAGCAGCAGAGTGGTTAGGGCTGGCTGAGCTCTGTACATATTCTGAAGATAGAGCCAAGGGTTTGCTGATGGATTGGATGAGGGCCAAAGAAATGAAGAGAAAAGTCAACCAGATTCTTGGCTTGAGCAATTGAAAGGATGGAGCTACCATCCCCTGAGATGGAGAAGCCTCTGTGTGTGTGTGTTTGTGGGGGGGAGGGGTGTGTGCATGCACACACTCACATTCTCACATGCCTGTATGTTTCAGGAGTAAGGACAAAGAAGAAAGTAAGTAAGAGGACATTAAGGAATAGGAAAAATCTTTAAATAGGATTTAAGGAAGTTAGCTGTTAATGAACCAAAATTCCAGAAAGAACAGAAGAAACCTTTAGGAATTGGGAAGAAAAGGAGAATGGGTCATAATAGAAGATGCACAAAACTTTGCAAAGCTTGGGAAACAAGGGATGAAGGAAGACTTAAGTTGGTTTAATGACTGACATAAATCATAGTAAGATGCGAAGTATGATAACAGGATTAGAGGGAGATAGTGGCAATCAGGATGTTTGCTTTCTTGTAGGGACTAATCATTGTCTGTCCACACCGAGACTATGTGGTCCTTTCCTTCTACCTGTTAAGCTGAAGTGGATATGTGGAACCCCCCAGTGAGGGGTGATCTAAGAGCAGTGACTCTGTTCCTCCTGAAGTGTATGGGGAAGAATCTCTACTGCTATGAGGGTATGTTCTCTGCATTCACTCCTGCCATGGACCCGGTCTTACAGTAACATGAACACTCAGGTGTTACACTAAGTTGCCAGCTCCTGTTTAATCTCTGCTGATGGGGAAGCATGAGCTGAAACCCAGGGAATGAGCATCCTCTCTACTCAAACCATGCATGGAAGAGGCCTAGGCCATGCATGGTCTATAAAATATCTCCAGGAGGAATAGAAGAATACATTATACCTCCATTTGGAAAGGAGAGATGGAGAGACAAATAGTTTGCTTATGATCAAACATAAATATACCAAACATGAATGTACATAAGTCTTTGTTTAATACAAGGATCCATCAATAAAGTAGTAGAGCATCTGGAAATAGAGCTTATGAAATCATTCCATTCCTAAAATTATTATACTTCATGATAGTCCTCCAAATGTAAAAAAGTCTGGAAAGAGGGGCGCCTGGGTGGCTTAGTCAGTTGAGCGTCCGACTTTCGCTTAGGTCATGATCTCGCAGTTCGTGGGTTCGGGCCCCGCATCAGGCTCTGTGCTCACTGCCAGCTCAGAGCCTGGAGCCTATTTCAGAGTCTGTATCTCCCTCTCTCTCTGACCCTCCCCTGTTCATGCTCTCTCTCTCTCTCTCCCCTAGAAATAAATAAAAATATTTAAAAAAAAATCTGGAAAGAAACATGTTGAAAAATTGCAGAAAGATAAATATGTTAATAATGTTATTAGAAAGTAAGTGAAAGGTTTTAGTAAAAGATCTCTCCGGAAGAGAAAAATACATTAAAATTCAAGGCAGAGTTAAAGTGGAGCATTAAAATGTTGGCAGATTATTATGGGGAAAAAAAGGTAACTAAATTTACCATTAATTAGTAATTTTCTGGCAATTAAACCTTTGAATTTTAGCATTTGACTGGCAATTATTTATTAGACACAGATACAGAGAAATATAGCAGCAAAGTTAGCCTTCAACCACTTAAGACTTTTGTTAGGAAAGTACAGAGTATATTTTAAAGGTAAGTCAAATATTATTATCAGATCAGCAGCAGCAGCATCACCTTGACATTGTATTAAAGTGGAAATTTTTAATTAAAACCAATTATATCAATCATGATCTTAAATATTTGTCATGCCATTCAAAGATCCATAGCATTTTTCTACATATAGGAATCATATTAATTAGCTGAGACTTAAAGATAAAGGGATTGTTTGAGGTCTTACAACTAGTAAATAGCTAAGTCAAAGAACTAATTGCATCAAAATTCTGATAAATTTCTACTCTAAAACATGTCTCCAAAGATAAAGGGAAATTTCTACTCAAAACATGTCAGTCCCAGTGAGGTTTGGTGTAGTAATCAGTTATATTAGAATGAAAGAAATGGGTTCCAGAATCCTCGGAAATTAGTCTCATTACAAGAAGATTTAGAAAGTAAATGAATATAGTCATAGGAAAGTTGAATATAAACAGAAATAGTCCTGAATTTGTTATTCTAGAAGGAAATGGAAGGCTAAACGTGAAGAGGCAGAAAACAAACAAAAATAAATAAATAAATAAATAAATAAATAAATAAATAAATAATAAAAAATAGAAAGCCAAGAGCAAGAAAGAGAGAAAGTTAGAGACAGAGGCAGACACACAAAGAAACAATGAAAGAGGAGAAAGGAAATAAGGAGAGGGAGAAACAGAACTATATAGATCTGACGCTGTATTGGACTGTTCTCCACCAACTTGAGAACTACCATTTCTTAAAAAAAAGAATTGACATTTCTTATTCTCAATATATGGAAGACTTGAAATAAAAGAATATGAAAAGGAATGAGAGATTATAATGAATGTATAGAAATCTTTGTTTAAACACCAAGTCCATTTTCTTGAAAAAAAAAAAACTTCATCAAAAAAATTTTTAACATCACCTGGAAAGACCGAGGAGATTGCTACATTTCTAAAATTGTTATGTTCTACAATACTCCTCCAGATGCAAATATTTCATATTTTCTGTTTTGTCTGGTGGAAAACTGTCCATAGCAATAAGGAGTAAAGTGCTGATCTAAATGGGGGCATTTTGGGACTTAGCATATTTGCATCCTCCACATTCCGCTCCAGGAAACTTTGCTAGGCATAAAATGCGCAGGGACAGAATTTTAGGAATGATCATGCCCAACATTAGAAGCAGAGTAAAGATGACCCCTGGACACCCAATTTTCTGACTCTACATCTGTCATAGGTGGCAAGATAAGAGGAATCGTGTCACAGATAAAAAAGTAGGGTCGGAGAATACCAGAGAACAGTTGGTTGAATGTATAGATGTAAGATCCATTTGTTACATTGTAAAAGGAGATTTCACCTGCTTCATAGTCCAAAAAAATCCCAATGCAGTGAGGCCGTTCCAGGTGGAGGAGAGGCACTGATGGGGAGGCAAGGACCATGTACTCATTCCCTTTCAGCAGCCACATGGCCCAGACTCCGTTCTCAGGAGAGGGTGTGGCCTCCCCCTTTCTCAGCACTGTGTCTTGACAGACTCCTACACCCCACTCTGCTCTTTCTCCTACCATGACCTCCCAGTAATGCCTCCCTGAGGAGAAGTTCTGCAAACCCAGGACACAGGGCCATGTGTCAAATCGCTCAGGGTTGTTGGGGAGATCCCTCCACAGCTCTCCGTCCTGCACACTGCGCAGATCAGCAGTCAAGAGGAGGCTAGGGTGCGCTGTGACAGGGTCCAGCTTGACATCAACTGTGGGAAGAATTTTGTGGGACATTGAAAGGTCAGAAAAGATAGGCAAAAACTTAGGAAGCTACAACATTATGGATAATAGTCTATAATATCCCCCATTTCTCTCTTTCTATTAACTCCTAGAGAAAACAAAATAAATATTTTCCCTTGCAGGTGACTGAGTATTTTCTCCATCACTTCCTTGTATTCCTCAGCTACCTCTACATGTTTCAGGACTCAGCATTGCCCCCAGCAAAAACATAACCATTGATAATGTGACAAACCATGTGCGTGATCATTTAGATTCCTTTCACCTAAACTCAGGTGTTCTTGATGTTCTTGAGAAGATCTTCTTCATATATTTGTTTTTCTTAAAATCCATAGGAAAATTTCTTTAATTTGAAATCCACTACTTTCAAAGTTATACTGTGGTACGCAGAATTCTTCAGACCCTGGTGCTATTCTCATGATTATGTTATATTATTTGAGAAAAGGAAGATTATCTAAGTGGATCTAATCTAATCACATGAACCCTTAAAATGGGGATCTTAGTCTTACAACTGTCAGAACTACATTATGCCTATAAACTGAATAAGCTTGGGAGTGGATTCTTCCCCAGCCTCTTCAGAGGAGACCAGCCTGGCCAACACCTTAGTATTGATCTTGTGGAACCCTAAGGAGAGAAATTAGCTGATCCCACATGGATGTCTCATCTGCATAGCCATGAGCTTGTGGTTTCAAGCAGGTACATCTGCAGTAATTTGTTATACAACAATAGAAAACTAATATTATTGTTGTGAAGTCCCAGTCAGATTGATGTGAAATTTTACTAGTATACATGTGAAATCTCAGTGAAGAAGGGGGATGTAAAATATTCAGTGTCTTCCCTTTATAAACATTCAAAAATAGTAAATTTCATCAATATAGCTTTATTTTTAATATCATAATAACAAATACTATTACAATGACCACTTCTAGTGATCTTGTTTTGAAACCTAAATCTGAGTGAGTCATGTAATACCTCGTCTCTGCTAACCCACTTAGCCACCCTCAGAGCAGCCCTTATCATCTCCACATGACAGATGAGGAGAATCAGAGTTTATGTAATCTTCCCACATTCTAGAGGTCATAAATAACAGATTGAGATGTGGTTTTCCGTGGAATTGTGCTAGGTATATTTAATGTATGTTATGTCTTTACACATCATTTTCCATCCAGAACACTTCCTTGCTCCATTTATAACAAAATAAATCTGTGACATGGTTGTTAATATGGTCTATCTCCAATTCCCCCCCACCCCTTTTCTTAGATTCAACTGCTCATCACGATATAACAATACTGTAACCAAACTGTCTGTGTCCATCTCCCCAGCGACCTCCACACTGATGAGTTCACCTTAAATTACTTTTCTACAGCTTTCAGTGCTGTTGAAAATACCTTTGTTCTGGACAACCTTCTTTCTCTTCCCCACAGACAACAATCATCATGCTTTCCATCTCTCTCTTCTCCTTACTTCTTGATATTTCCTTTCCTGCTCTCCCCTCCTCTTCATCACTGCCATCAGAGAAATCAGTGTCTCAGGACCTGGACCTTTTCTGTCGTCTCAGTACACAATAGTTCCTGGGCTGGCTGCCTCATTGATTTAATTAAATTCAATTCATATGCTTACTGATTCCAAATGCATATCTTTACCTTAGACCTTTCTCCTGAAACTGCATATTTGCAAAATCATTTGCCTACTTGACATCAAACTTTCAATATTTAACATTCATCACAACATTGATATGCTCAAAATCCAACTCCCCTCCTTCTGCCTCACCTGCCCTTTAACCATCAATGCCATTTACATTACACTAGCTCTGGAGATTTAAAGCTTGGGATCATTTTAGACTTTCCTCTTTCTCTGACAACTCATATCTAATCCAACAACAGATTGTGCCAGCTCTACCTTCAAACTATGCCAAGATTCTGTCCACACCTCAACACCTCCAACAGTACCACCCCAATCCAATCCATAATCATCTCTGATGGAATTATTACAAAGCCTCCTGATTGCTTTTTCCACCTAAAGACTTGTCCCTTTGGATGTATTCTCAATGAAGCATACAGAGTGAGCCTCTCAAAACGTTAATCTAAGCATGCTATTCTTCCATTTGCAGCTTTTCACTGATCCTATTTACTCAAAGGTTAAGCATCCTCCTCTCAGTGACCTGCCTGTACCACCCTGTGCTAGTTGGTCTTGTCCTGGCCTCTCTGATTCTCTTCTTGTTTACTCTTCCCCAGCCACAGAGACCTCCTCATAGTTCCTAAACACATCTTCTATATTTCTATCTCAGGCCTGGGCACTCATGGTTTATGTTGTCTGAAAAGTTTTCCTTCAGATCAAATATCTGATGACTCATCCCTGAATAGGCCCTCCTTGATTGACAAATTCAAATTCAGATGCCCTACCCCAAGAAATTCTGGCCACCCTTACCTTTTATTCTGTATAATCTTCTAACATTCTGTGTATTTTGCATAATTTAAGTAAATATTTACAACACAAAATTATGGATTTATAGGGTTTTTTGTTATTGTTCAATAATATATTTTAATACTTAGAAAAGTGACTGGCATAAATTCAATTTATTGAATTGATTTATTAATTATTTAATTCAGTAAAAGAAATGGGAATATGAGGACACCAATTATGGGAGTGTAACAAATTGTAACAATTCATGCAGTTAGTATATATTAAGGTGTCCATCATTGAGCAGGAGCAAGACTGCTAACATGGGTTTTCTCATTATGGGTCAAAACTGTCTCCCTGTGAATATGAAACCAGTATTTAGCCTACTTTGTTTTCATTGCTGCATATAACTTGGATTTTAAAAAGAAATACAGGGGTGCCTGGATGGCTTAGTCAGTTGAGTGTTCAACTTTGGCTCAGGTCTTGATCTCATAGTTTGTGAGTTTGAACCCCATGTCAGGCTCTGTGCTGATAGCTCAGAGCCTGGATCCTGCTTAGGATTTGGTGTTTCCCTATTTTTTTGTCCTTCTTCTGTTCATGTCTGTCTCTTTCTCTCAAAAATAAAAATAAACATTAAAAAATAAAAAATACAAATATTGAATCTATATGTGTTTTAAAGAAGAGCAGAATCAGACCTAAAGACAAATTTATGTCACCACAGTTTTTCCTGAACAAAAGTAACTGACTGAATATATTTGGCTTCATTGACTACCTAACTTAAGCTACTCCTCAAGTGATAATAAATAAATCAAGATATTAAATAAATCAAAACTCTTATTATTTGATGTACTGTAATGCAGAATTTTTTCTGTTTTCAAATATGATTCATTTAGTCTTCCAAACAATACATTTGCCAGCATTTAATAAACAGGGAAATGGATATTCATTGGAACTAATTTTATTTGTATCACAGTTCATAAGCTATGAACCACACTTTCAAGCCTAATTGTTCTAACTAAATATAGTTAAAATGGGTGTTACTAACTCTGATATTCTTTATAATTATACACACATATCCCAGTTCTCTTTCTTCTGAGCAAAGTGCTCTCTCCCACCCACTCCTATAACTTGGCATGACCACATGACTCACTTTAGTTAATAAAATCTTTAGGGAAGCCAGTGTGCCACTTTAGTGTGGATGGCTTTAGGAGTAGTGCCTAATTCACCATAACTATGCCCTTTCCCAAAGTTACCAGCAACAGAAAGGGCGTTGGCTCTATCTGCATGGCTCCCAGAGGGAGATGAAGTGAAACAAAAGCCTCCATAATCCAGAAGGAAACCAATGGCATGATATAAAAATAGGCCTTTACTGATTTTAGTCAGTGAACTTTGGGTTCTGTTTGTTGCTGCAGACTGACTTGTACATTAACACATTACAATAACAGCCAAACCATAGTTTCCGTAGCTCCCCAAGATCAAGGACGCAGGCTACCTTGGAACTTTCTCAACATTTCCCTCATCCCAGGGATGCGACACATTGTCTTCAGCTCCATGGGGATGGTCTCCGGTTCCAGATGTGTGACATCCTTACTTCTGGGAAGGACACCGAACCGATATTTCTCAGTAGGATTTATCCACCAGCGTCCTTTTCATCCCCACCCATTCCCTGATTCAGGAAGTAAACATACCTGCTCAAGGCTTCTCTCACACCCTGAAAGTAAAAGAGAAATATAAGCAGGTGTGAATCAGGCCTCTGAACTGCTGTTGACAGATTGGAAACAAACCATAAACATCTGTTTAGGAATAACTGGAAATAATTGACCATGAAGATGAAACTAGGGGAGATATGAATCTCTCTTACTTAACCAAATCCAAAAACTGACTGTTGACTTTTCTCATGAATTTTAACATAATAGAATCAGTTTGCCTCTATTTGGATAGAATAAGACTAAACAAAGTTTAGGTTAACTCCTATGTTATTAGCCAATTGAATTATTTTCTGAATTGATAATTCTGACATTTGGATATTTTAATAAAGAGTTACATTCTGGTAATGAACATAGATGAAATGAGGGTAAAAATATATCATAAATGTCTCCAGAATTTATTTGAGGGATGATGAAAGGTATAGACATAAAATGTTACTCTCAATATCTCTGTAAGAAAACTCCAAATTTCTCATTCTTTGAACCAACCCACCATCACTATGAACACATATGTAAGTAGGTTTTCTGACTGGATAAAAAAGAAAATCATTAATTAATAGCAACATTTATCTCAAAGGACATTATTTAAACTAATCACCTGCCTTACATTTTCCTTTTCCCTCTAAAAATAGCCATAAGTCAGATAAGTTTTGAGAAGGTATAAAAGCAGGGAAATAGTTACTTTTAATGGGACCATTAGGCTTTTGGGGGTAAAATGCTGCTTATTAGAACTGAGGAAGAAAGGGAAAGGTGGATATAACAATCAAAATAATTTTAGAATATATTCTCTCTAAGATTTGTACTATAAATTATTTTAACATCTTTTGGTGCTAATAATTGCTAGATTTAAATGGTGTGTTTTGTGGGGCACCTAGGTGGCTCAGTCAGTTAAGTATCCAACTTCAGCTTGGGTCATAACCTCAAGGTTCATGAGTTCAAGCCCCATGCCCACCTTTATGCTGACAGCTCAGAGCCTGGAGCCTGCTTTGGATTCTGTGCCTCATTCTCTCTCTGCCCCTCCCCTACTTGTGCTCTATCTCTCCAAAACAAATGTAAATAAAAAACTTAATGATGTGTTTTGAGACATGGCAAGATAAGACAATGAATATTATTATTGAAAATGTTAGGAGCCCCTCGGTGGCTCAGTTGGTTGGGCGTCTGACTTCAGCTGAGGTCATGATCTCACAGCTTGTGAGTTCCAGCCCCACGTTGGGCTCTGTGCTGACAGCTCAGAACCTAGAGACAGTTTTAGATTCTGTGTCTCCCTCTCTCTCACTCTCTCTCTCTCTGCCCCTCCCCCCCTCACACTCTGTCTCTTTCAAAAATAAATATTTAAAAAAATGAGTAAAAATTTTTTAAAAATAAAATGCTATGGGTCCTGTGTATATTTACTGTTGGAATTCAGAAAATTAATTACTTTCTCATGCTTAGTTTTCTCACAAGGAAATGAGCATAGTAATAATAATAATAATAAATTTTACTTAGACATAGGTATATTGAAGGCAATATGAATTAAATAAGGTGAAATAAATAAAAAGACTTTGTAAGTTCATTCATTCAATGACCCCCTCCAACTATGAGTGCTGTTTACTCATTGTACTTGTAAACATTATACAGATAGTTAATATAAACATTTATTTCATGGCACTTTCTGTGTCTGGAGCTGACTCAGACAAGGTAAAATCTGTGGGTCAGTGGCTAAGGGATGATATGAATTACTTAGTCCAAAATCTCCTGATGAGTCACAGGGGATGAGACACAATGAAATATGTCCAGAAATTTTCTACTGCAGTGGAGTCTATCATGATAATACGCATACATTAATAACAGTGGCTTTTGCTGTTAACTTGTGATTTTGATGACTTCATGAAGAGTTAAAAATATACATTTCTCTGTTCGTATTATTTGTGTCTCTGCTGTATGTCCCTACTGATTGTAAGGAGACTGCACAAAACCCATTGAATCCCTCTTCACCTTGCCCGGAATACACATACAATATGGACAAGGAAGTTAGTGTTTGCCATAAGACTTAACAGGAAAACTTCAAGCTGGACAAGTTAAAACATTATTTGTACGTTCATCTCTGACATTGAAATGGGTTACCAAAGACTTTTGGAATTGACCATCACTGAAATACAACATATCATCATTGACAGATTGACTATGAAGTTTTAAGAAGTGTTTTTCATGGGGCGCCTGGGTGGCTCAGTTGATTAAGTGTGTGACTTAGGCTCAGATCATGATCTCAAGGCTCATGAATTTGATCCCCACACCGGGCTCTGTGCTGACCTCAGAGCCTGGAGCCTGCTTCAGATTCTGTGTCTCCCTCTCTCTACCCCTCCCCTGCTCACACACTCTCTCAAAATAAATACATAAATAAATAAGTAAATGTTAAAAAAAAATTAAAAAGAAGTGTTTTTCAGGAAGCATAGCATAGATTGTCCATTTTCTGGTTAACCTTATAGGTAAGATATTGAATTAATTTTACGTTTTAAAAATACTTAAATTTTTGTGTCTACTGTGAACTATTTTATACAATTCTGTAGGGTCCCTTTTCACTCTGATGCTAGGACTTAGAATTAAGGTGTCTCACACATACATTCTAGGGTGTCCTTGTCCTAAAAAGCATGAAAACCTGTGTGATTTTTCTCTGAAAGCGGCTGTTCGGCTGTTCATCCCTGTGGTCTGGCACTTGCGCCTCCCTGTGCCTGAGACGCCCAGGCTCACCTCCAGCAGCCCCAGAGCCGGGCGTTGGAACCTCTCCTCTAGCTCCTCAGCCAGCTCCTTCAGAGACCTGCTCTGCTGCCCCAGCCGGTTCTTGCTGTCTCTTAGTCTCTGCAGGGTGGCTCGCTCCTCCTCCTCCAGCCTCCGCAGCTGCAGCTGCTCCTCGTGGGCCAGGAAGCCACGGTACTTCTCAAACTCCAGCCTGAAGCGCTGCCTCTGCATCTCCACTTTCTCCTGGAGTGAAGCAGAGGATCAGAGCATCAGCAATGGGAGCACATGCAGATATGGGACAGGGAGGCCGGAGGCAATGTATGTGAACCAATGGGCTGCATTTTAACATGCAGAAACCAGAGGCCACTAGAGTTTGAGAATGACCTCTGGATTTGGGTTCCCTTTTTGCCATGGAATAATTAGTGAAGGGTTACAAAATGCAGAAACTCAGATCTTGCATATGGAGCTTCTGATTTTGTAAGTCTGTGCTCAGGTCAAGATTGAAAATAATTGACTTGGATTATTAGCCTAAAAAGAACAAAAATTATCAGTAAATATTTAACTACATATAATATGCACAGTGATAGAAAAAGATAAGACTCAATATAGAAGAAAAATGCAGCCTAAATTTCCCTATCCTAATATCTGTCTGAGGATAGAGTATAAGACAAATTTTTAAGAAAGAATTAGAAAATTAGGAAAAAATTAGAAGAATATATGAGCACCTCGTGGTTCAGTCCATTAAGCCTTGCACTCTTGATTTCAGGTCAGGTCATGATCTCACAGTTCATGAGTTTGAGCCCTACAATGGGCTTTGTGCTTACAGTACACAGCCTGCTTGAGATTCTCTCTACCTCTGTCTCTCCCTCCCCTGCTCTCATGCACATGCATGTGCTTGCTCCATTGCTCTCTCTCTAAATTAAAAAAAAAGTGTAATTAGAAAAAAATATAGCAAATTATCACAGAATAAGTGTTATTTGGAAAAGGACAAATAATAAAAATACTCTATAAAATAAGCCCTATATATGTTGTAAATTATGTACATATAACTTCTATGTATAGTTTCTCAATCTTGACCCTAATGATATCTTACCAGATGATTCTTTATTATGAGTTTCTGTGGGCTATCCTGTGCATTGTTTTGTGTTTGGCAGTATGCCTGCCCTTCACCCATGAAATTCCAGTAGCAAACCCATTCCCACCCAGTTGTGAGAATCAAAAATATATACAGACATTGCAAAATATCCCCTGAAGGGTAAAATCACTGCAGATTGAGAACACTGTGTGTGTATGTGTGTGTGTGTGTGTGTGTTTGTGTGTGTTAAATGAAAAAGCTGATGAACTGTAAAAAAACAAAAAAGATATGTATATGAATTACTGAAAAGAGGCTGAAAGTTCTCATTATCTTGCTATATGTAAGATGATCACTAATAGCTATATTTTATATCTATCAATTCAGTGAAATATTTATTATGTCATTCATCCAATGAATATATATACATACATTTCATGTGTATATATGTATTTGTATATATGCATTTATATATATAATGTCATTCATGAAATGAATATATATATAAATATATATACACACATACACAATCATATATTTTAAACTAGTGTTGATAGTTTTTTATGAGACTCTTTTCTAGGTACTAGGAATGGAGCAGTAAATTATAGTAAGATCAAGATCAGTAAAACTATTTATAATTTGGATTAGGGTAGAATTAACAGAGATAAAAAGAACACACATACATGATATAATTTGCAGGGATGGAAGATCCAGGATGACACTGAGATGTTTCCCTAGAGCAAGTATATAAATGCAACAAAAGTACTGGAGCAGGGAAGATGGCTGAACAGTAATTTAATGACGCAAACTTGGATCTTTCAGACAAGCCAGTCTCTTAAAGTTCCAAGAATCTCTTACCTTCCAAATGATGGTTTTCTTCCCCACATTGACCTCCTGAGTCAAGGCCTCCTCCATCTTCTTTCTTACCATTTCCAGGGCCCTCTGGAGCTTTACCTGTTTGGGAAGATATGCTGAACCCATTATAGATGCCCTACTTCAGTACCTAACATCAAACAGATATATGGGGAAATATAAAGATCAATTAAAACAGGTTTTAGTGAACACATGAAAATATTCAGACTCATTAACGATTAAGTAAAACATAAATATATTTTAAGTATTAATGCCAGATATAATCAAAGACTTATCTAAATATATGGTCATTGCAGTATTATTTAAAATAGTAGGACTCTCTTTCCTCTGGGCTGTGGAGATTTCATCCAGACTAAGGAAGATCTGGAAACTTAGGAGCCACGTGAGCCAGGGCCACAGCTGCATTGGGAAACACGGAAGCCCCCAGGAGTTTGGGGTAATGCTGGCTGCGTGCATCACCATAGGATCAACCTCCACAAATATCACCCAGGTTACTTTGGAAACGGTGGTATAAGTGAGACATTACCACTTAAAGAGGAACCAGTGTGTCTGCCCAACTGTTAGCCTTGATAAACCTTAGTCAGTGAAAAGATACAGGGAAATGCTGCAAGAAACAAGTCAGGAGCTGCCCCCATCATTGATGTAGTACAATCTGGCTACTAGAAAGTTTGGGGAAAGAGAAAGCTCCCAATTCAGCCTGTTACTGAGAAGGTCAAATCCCTATCAGAACAGCTGAAGAGAAGATTAAGGGTGTGGTGAGGGGGATGTTAAGAGGTTACATCCTGGTAGTTCAAAATGTTAACAAGCGCTTTTCAAAATTAATTAATTAATTGATTAATTAAATAAAATTAAATAAAATAGAATTGTAACTTCAAATGTCAACAATAGGAGAGTGAGAAAAATGTATTTAAAAATTTTTTAATGTTTTATTTCTTTCTGAGAGAGAGAGACAGCATGAGCAGGGGAGGGTCAGAGAGAGAGGGAGATACAGAATCTGAAGCAGGCTCCAGGCTCTGAGCTGTCAGCACAGAGCCCGATGCAGAAAAATGTATTTTATATTAACATGATGGAACTAAAATAGTGTGTTGCAAAATACTGAATGACAAGAAACATTCACAATTATAAAGTCAGTGGAAATAAGTATATTTTATATAGTATGCCACCAATTTTGGGTAAAAAATGTGCTTGTAATGGATATATAAAAAGCAGGTAGCATCAAATGTTCAGTAAACAAAATTGTGTCTTAATTAGTGTTTGGTTTAAAGTGACATTAAGCCCTTTTTTTTTTTTTTTCTTTTATGGGGCACCTGGGTAGCTCAGTCAGCTAAGTGTCCGCCTCCAGCTCAAGTCATGATCTCAAAGCTCATGGGTTCTAGCCTCGCGCCCGGCTCTGTGCTGACAACTAGCTCAGAGTGTGAAGTCTGTCTTCCGATTCCATGTCTCCCTCTCTCTGACCCTCCCCTGCTTACGCTCTCTCTCTCTCAAAAATAAATAAAATATTTTAAAAATTAAAAATAAAATAAAAATAAAGTGATGTTATGCCTTTTTAAAAATAATTTGATTTAAAGTTTATTTATTTTGACAGAGACTGAGTGAGTAGGGGAAGGGAAGAGACAGAGGGAGACAGAAGATCCAAAGTGGGCTCTGAGCTGATAGCAGAGAGCCCAATGTAGGGCCTCGAACTGGTGAACCAAGAGATCATGACCTGAGCTGAAGTTAGACACTCAACTGACTTAGCCACCCAGGCACCCCAAAAGTGATATTATTCCTTATATCTATATATTTCAACCTCTTAAAATTATTTGTTGATTTATAATAAGAAAATTGTTTATTGTTATTTGGTCAAACGAAACCTTGCAAATTACTAATGCTTAAATGAAAAGAAGATATAGAATATCATAAATCTTATGAGGAATTAAAAAAAAAAACAGAAACTGAGCCTCCTTTACCCTGGAAACCCCTGCTAGAAGTAAACACATATATTTTATCTATAGAGAACACCCATAAAGATACATGCATTTGCATATTTTTAAATTTGTCCCAAGTCATTCAATAAATCTTAGAGGGGAAAAAAAACTCTTCCTAAAGCCATTTAATAAATGTTAAACAACAATTGACTTTAAAAAGAAGACTTCTATAATCTTATCCATAGTGCTGTACATAAACTAGCAGTAGAATTTCTGGAAACATTTGACAAGATGGGGAAAGTGGCATTGGATTTAGTGTTTGCAAGAAACAGAACCGTGACACTTAGAGGAAAGCTCCCCCTGGGCAGAAGAAACTGTGAGCAAATGCAAGGAGGTAAAAAAAAGACGTGGCCTGTTTGGGGACCACAGTGGTCAGGCTGGTGTTGATGGTCCTCATGGTTGGTTACGACAATAACTGTGGAAACAGAACTTAAGGCCCTAGAAAGTCTTGACTGACTGGCAAAGGAGTTTAAAAGATATGTATGTGATATTTAATTAAGGACTACTCAAATATAAGGAACTTCTTGAGACATATTACATGTAACCAAGTTACAATGAGGTATCTTCTGGATAAAAAGAAAGGAGAAAGAACATAATTCAAAAGCATAGCTAGAAGGGAGTTGGCACCCGAATTTTATAGATGACAACCAAAAAAACAAAAACAAAAACAAGAGCTAAGAGATATTTCCAGGTATGTCAGATAGGAAGTTGAGGTGGGAAATGTACCAAAACCTTGATTTAAAATAAAGTTAAGGGGCACCTGGATGGGTCAGTCAGTTAAATACCCAAGTTTGGATTGGGTTTCTGAGTTTGAGCCCTGCATCCACTCTGTGCTGACAGCTCAGAGCCAGGAGCCTGCTTTAGATTCTGTGTCTTCCTCTCTCTGCCCCTTTCCTGCTCACACTTAGTCTCTCAAAAATAAATAAACAAAGGGGCGCCTGGGTAGCTCAGTCAGTTGAGTGTCTGACTTCAGCTCAGGTCATGATCTCATGGTCCATGAGTTCAAGCCCTGCATCAGGTTCTGGGCTGACAGTTCAGAACCTGGAGACTACTTCAGATTCTGTGTCTCTCTCTCTCTCTTCCCCTCTCCAGCTTGCATACTCTCTCTGTCTCTCTCTCTCAAATATAAATAAATATTAAAAATAAATAAATAAACATTAAAACATCAAAAATATTAAAAATAAAAAAATAAGATACTAACATTATTACTATTCAATAGTAATAGCATTATTACTATTTTAGAAATTCAATATTTGCAAATTATTTTGTTGTGATAGTACTCAGTTAAACATGTCAGTAAATTAAAGATGACTGATCTCTTTGTGATAGTAGCTGTTCCAGATGTTGGGAATTTAAACATGATCAGATGGGGCACCTGGGTGGCTCAATTGGTTAGGCGTCTGACTTTGGCTCAGGTCATGATCTCATTGTTTGTAAGTTCAAGCCCTGCATCAGGGCTGTCAACACAGATCCTCCAGGCTCCAGCACAGAGCCTGGAGCCTGCTTCGGATCCTCTGTCCCCCTCTGTCTCCATCCTTCCCCTGCTCTCTCTCTCTCTCTTTCAAAAAAATAAATAAATAAACATGATCAGAATATGTCAAAGAACTCTTGAAGAGTATCAGTAGGAAAAATTCTATTAGAATTTCACAGATGCTACTTTGGGGGCCAAATACCCCAATACATGTCACCTCTTCATTGAGGATGCTCACATCATCAGTCCACAAATAGGTGTTGAATAGAGACTGGCCTTTGTGCTTACCTACCGGACTCTTACTTCAGAGCACACATGCATCTGCAGACTTTAAAGGTAATCAGAGCTGTGTACTCACCAGACACTATTCTTTTTTTTTTTTAATTTTTAATGTTTTACTTATTTCTGAGAGAGAGAGAGAGAGAGAGCGAGAGAGCATGAGCAGGGAAGGGTCAGAGAGAGAGGGAGACACAGAATCTGAAACAGGCTCCAGGCTCTGAGCTAGCTGTCAGCGCAGAGCCCTACCTGTGGCTCCAACCCACTGTGAGATCATGACCTGAGCCGACATTGGACGCCCAACGGACTGCGTCCCCCAGGCGCTCCTTACCAGACACTATTCTTAACAAGTGTCCAAACCCTAGCGTTATTTTGGTGACAATATTAATCAACATAGAAGCATTATGAAAAAGAAGGCATTACATAACTGAGAGTTATTAGGAAGCATTCAAAATAAAGATGTGCACCTGCAACCAAGAACCAATTGAATAGCACAGGCCTCCACATCAGGCGTCCGTCTCGCTGTCGGAACCAGAACGTCAGCATCGGGAAGAATAAAACCAAGAGGAGGGGAGCCTGCGCGGCGCAGTCAGTTGAGTGTCCAACTCTTAACTTGGGCTCAGGTCATGATCTCAAGGCCTCTGGGTTCCATCCCCACAAGGGGCTCTGTGCTGTGCCTGCTTGGTATTCTCTCCCTTTCTGCCCCTCCTCTGTTCTCTCTTTCTCTCTCAAAATAAATAAATAGGCTTTGGGGAAAAAAAAAAAAAAGATAAAACTAAAAGGCTAGGGAAGCCTTCCTTCATGGGAAAGGGGACAGTCTAAAATAATGGTGCGGTTCAGGTCCTGAACAGAGTTCCCAAAAGGGTTACCGTGGACAAGGCTAGGAGACCCAACCTGACTGCCAGCTGTGAGGGACGGGCTGTGGGAAGGGCCTGGAGTTCTTCAGAGCAGGATGGCATCGTGTGGATTGTCTCTAGGCGAGCCACTAACACCCGCGGCGCAGCCTGTTCAGCTGTCTGGGCCGCGTTTCCAGACGCCCAGTCCTGGTACCTGTCCGCGTGCGCTTGCGGGGTGCGCGCTGGGCTCTCACCTGGTAACAGCGCGCCGCCTCTTGCAGAGGCATCGTGTGGTGGCCCCTATGTTCGGAGGTGGTGTCGCAGACCCAGCACAGCGCCTCCTGGTCCACCTCGCAGAACAGGGTCAGCTCCTCAGCATGCTGCACGCACAGGCGCACGCCCACGGGCCCCGCGCCGAGCCCCAGGTGCCGCACGCTCTCCACCAGGCTCGCCAGCTGCCGGTTGGGCCGAAAGCTCTCGAGCCCAAAGGGAGCCCGGCACTGCGGACAGGCGTAGCGGCCGCCCTGCGCGCTGTCAGACTTCTCACAGAACTCGGAGATGCACCTGAGGCAGAAGCTATGGCCGCAGGCCACGCTGACCGGGTCCTGCAGGAAATCCAGGCACACCGGGCACCTGGCCTCCTCGCGCAGCCGCTCCCCAGGGGCCCCCGAGGCCATGGCCGGCTGGACGTCGCCTGGCCCCTCTGATAGTAGCGCTCCCTTCCCAGCTGCGCGCACTATCTGCGCCCGTGGTCTGGCACACGAGGGAGGGGCCCTGCCGCGTCAGTAGAAGCAGGCCCAGGAAGGGTTTATCCGCTGGCTCCGCTCCAAGAGTCCAGCCACTCCCGGGGAAAAGTTGCAGCTCAGACAACCCTCAGTTACAAGGATGAAATTAACATTTTAAAAAAGTGTTAAATGTTAAGCCTGGCCTCCTAGGAAACCTAACTCTTCTAATGGAACCCCTCACACTGTACCTTAACAGGCCCCTGATCTCATGATTTCACTGCCAGTGCTTTTGGAGAGAGAGTTGCTGAGCTCCTTCCTTTCATTATTTTCTGAACTACTCTATGGTCTTCGTATCATTATAAGGCATAAAATTTCTTAAAATCTACTCCAAACTTTAATTTGTCTACCCTGATTAATTAGCTCATGATAAAGAAATGAGCAGGAGAACCCGGGTGGCTCAGTCCGTTAAGCACTTGACTCTTGATTTAGACTCAGATCATGATGTCTGCGTTTGTGAATTGGAGCAGGGTGTGGGGCTCTGCATTCCTAACGCAGAGACTGGGTTTCTCTCCGCCCTCCCACCCTTCCAGTTCTCTCTTACTTTCTCTCTCAAAATAAATAAACTAAAAAAAAAAAAAAAAGTAAGAAGTGAGTAGATGAGATGGGCTGCTATGAAGATACAGCAATAGATGTGTGTAGGATAATGGCAGGTGTGTAGTCCAGCTGTGACTCAGATCGTAGCATGTGCTGTAGTTCAGTGAGGGCCCCATAGGACTGCATACCTGTTATCACTCTTGCAAATCTTAGGCTGAGGCTTTCCTCAGAAGGAATAATTCAAGCAGAGTCCATCAGTGCTCCCTCATCTCTGCGATGGGGGAGACCAAGCAAGATGAATAAGGAGCAAGATAGTTTGAAGAGAAGATATGATCTCACTCAGGATAAGTATGGTGAGGCCATGAGGTCACCTGAAAGGTGGCAAACGCAGGGAGTGTCTGTCACTGAGCATCCTGTAACTTCCTTTCTGTGGAGTTTGGAGCGATGGTGAGTGTGCCTGGACTTAATTATCCAGTCTGCCCTCAGCACACCTTTGTCAGTATCCAGACTCTCGGACACAAGGGTAAGAGAAAGACACAATCCTCCAGCTCTCAAGAAGCCTTCAGATCCATCATGAGCCCTCAGGCAATTACAGAGTACTAACTAGGAGAAAGGATACTCACCCATGCACAACAATGTAATAGAGGACTCAGCTGGGCTGCTGGGTTGGGCTGAAGCCCTCAAGGGGTCTCTGAGCTAACAACTGAGGGGTGAGTACAAGATGTCAGTAGGAAGGGAAGCCACACACAGGGGGCAAAGGGGGCACAGAACTGAACTGTGTGGGAGGCAGCAACATGAGTCCCTGAGAGCCATCCAGGCAGGCTGGTGTGGGGGTCCAGATGAGGATGAGTGGCTGCAGATAAGGTCCCAGTGATAGGCGGGGACACATGACTCAGGTCTTTGGGGCTCTTGTGACGTTTGTGGGTCCTTAGTCTACAGATGGGGGCTTGGCTTGAAGTTTTGGTGGTGGGCAGGGTCTGAAAGTTTTATCTGCCCAAAGTCTAGGTGGATAAAAAAAAAAAAAAAAATTAGATTCTTTGAGAACAAACAGATGCATATATGA
The DNA here is from genome assembly GCF_003009895.1 of Hyaena hyaena. Lineage (NCBI taxonomy): Eukaryota > Metazoa > Chordata > Mammalia > Carnivora > Hyaenidae > Hyaena > Hyaena hyaena. The sequence continues at coordinate 37,872 of NW_024082597.1, read as the reverse complement.
GCCTTCCCACTAGAAAAGTCGGCCATGGCCCAGGCTAGCTAGCTTGTTATTTTGAAGAGCACCAGTCATAGAAATTCTATTTTCTAGCTAAGGGGGTTTAGATAAGTCCAAGTCCACCTTTCTGTGCCAAACTTCCTCTAAAATATGAGGACATTGTTAGTGCCACTCATACAAGACTATTCAGAGGATCAAATGAACTCATAGTTACCACACATTTGGGTCAGTCTCTGGCAGTAAGTATATTTAATTAAAGAAAAATAACAAAGGGGCGTGCGTATGGCTCCGTAGATTGAGCATCCAACTCTTGGGTTTGGATCAGGTCATGACCTCATGGCTTCACAGGTTCAAGCCCTGCATCAGGCACTGTGCTGGCAGCATAGAGCCAGCTTGGGATTCTTTATCTCTCTCTCCATCTCTCTCTCTCTCTCTACCCTGACCCTTCCCTACTCATGCACATTATTTCTTTCTCAAGGCAAATTGATAAACCTAAAAAGAGAAAAAGAAAAAAGAAAAATAGCAAAATAAATGGAAGAAGGCTAGTGAGACACTTTAAGCTACATTAAGATAGGGAGATTTTTTTTTTCCTGTTTCATTCAATGCTGTATCCCCCGGTACCCTGAAGAGTGACTGGCACATTTGGACACTCAATAAATACTAGTTGAATAAATAATAAGTGAACAGAATCAGTAGAGTTTATTCTAGAAGATAATGGATGAGGGAATCTCAAAGATGAAAATATTATGTCGGGGCTCCTGGGTGGGTCAGTTGATTAAGCATCCGACTTCGGCTCAGGTCATGATCTCACTGTTGGTGAGTTCAAGCCCCCGCATCAGGCTCTGTGCTGACAGCTCAGAGCCTGGAGCCTATTTCCAATTCTGTGTCTCCCTCTCTCTCTGACCCTACCCTGCTCATGCTGTCACTCTCTCTCTCAGAAATAAATAAAACATTTTTAAAAATTTTAAAAATATATTATGTCAAAAGTGAGTTCTGGGGTGCCCAGGTGGCTCACTCGGTTGGGCATCTGACTCGACTTTGGCTCAGGTCATGATCAAACCCCAAGTCAGGCTGAGTGTGAAAGCTGCTTGAGATTCTCTCTCTGTCTCCCTCTGCACCTCTCTTCCACTTGTGCTCTCTCTCTAAAAATGAATAAAATGAAAAAAAAAGTGAGTTCTATATATTTTTCTACAGTTTACATATATTAGTTTGCTTTTTATTTATATCCATGAGACTCTCAGTGATGCTAGAAACTTGCATTTCATTGGGAGACACAATAAAGCAATGTATTTGCTCAAATGTATGGGTGAATTGGTAACACAGCTCACTTTATGTAGATTTCCTAATTCCTAGGAGGCTAACAGAAGCTTGTTGGCTTCCAGTTTGAGAATCACAGTGGTTTTCAGAAGGGTGAGGCAGAGTAAGTGAATTGATGCCAGATAGCATTTCTTCCCCAACTGATTCTAGGCTAGCTACATTTAAGCTGTTTGGTCTCCAGACTTGTTAGCCTAGGGATGAGGTCTGTACCATCATTGCTCTTAGGAAAACACATTCCCCTGCAGCCTATCAGTGCAGGTAAATCGCAGACTGATTATAATTTGATTTCAGTATAATTACAAATGCTTTGTGAAGTGACTCCCTGGGCACTGTCTTGTTTAATAGAGTTGATCTAACTTAAATTTGTATTTTCTCACAATCTTTCTTCTAAGGTGAATAAAATATCTGTGTGTGTGGATACGACCATAATTTGGTCAGCTCCCTCCCAGATTCTTCTTACCTTGGACTCTTTTTCAGGTTGCATAGCTCCAAATGCCCTCCCACAACCCTCACTAATATTCTTCCTCTAATCCTCCTCTCTATTTGTGTCTTGCCTTCTCTGACAATATGGGGTCCTCCATCCTTTGAATATCCCTCCCTACTCATGTTTCCTAACTCGCTAGGCACAGGGGTTTTGGGTCCCTGAAAGGCTCTCTCTGAAGCATCCACATTTCCTCTCCCAGCCCATATTCTATGTCCTTTCACCAAGGCTCTCAGTCCTCCCTGGCATATCATTTGCCTCAGCTCTGGGTATTCACAATCTCCTGGACCCCAACTCATCCTACTCCACGAGAGCAGGGATAGGGGGGTGGAGGTGGGGGAATGCAAACCTCAAAAGCAACAGCCACTGACACAGCAGTTTGCTTCCTGCTTGTGGTTTTCAAAAGGATCTTGGTTGGTTTTCATTCAGCAGTTACACCCTGCTTTTTTTTTGTTGTTGTTGTTCCTTTTTCCCCAGAGACTATATTGGTGAGTCACTGAGCCAACGTTTTCAAATGTCCTCTATGGACACAGCCTCAGTTTTCCCCAGTTAGTAAGAGGCACCCGCATCCAGCATGCCTCCGTGTTTCTGTGGAAGGATTCCAGAAAGAAAAGTCGAAGAAGAGAGCTTCCTCATGATTATAAGGGAGAACCAAGGGTACAGGAGGCAAATGCCATCCCTTGGCCTGTTTCCCACACACATGAGCTCCAGTCAGCGTCTGTGCTTGTTTACAAATGTAGACTTACATAGTAATGTTATATATATTTTATTAATGCTTATGTATTTTTTTATTTTGAGATAGAAAGGGGGAGTAATTGGGAGAGGGGCAGAGAAAGGGAGACAGAGGATCCAAACCAGGCTCTGAGCTGTCAGGGCCTGACGTGGGGCCCAGACCGACAAATTCTGAGATCATGACCTGAGCTGAACTCAGACACTTCAGACTGAGGTACCCAGGTGCCCCAGTAATGTTATATTTAAAAAGTGACTTACATTACAATTTTCCTTTAAGTAATTTGACGGATTTAAGGACAAAAATGTATCCTGTTCATATTTTTATTCCAAAGTCTCTTCATTCTGGGTCAGCACAGACTAAGGGCCCAGTGTAGCTTCTGAAATAAAGTAACAAATACAATGTCCCATGTGAGATTTGCAATCATTCTCTGAAAGAAATGTTGTAAACCCCATCCATATATTAGATATGAGAAATCTGAGAAGGAAACACATGCAGGGAGTGGAATCAGACCCGCCTTAACTCTGCTTCAATGTCTAGTATTTAATGATGATGCTATTGTGCTCTGCAGACCCATGCAGGTATGGCATTCCTCCTCCTTCAGTAGATGGGGTTAGAAGCTAGGAGTCAGGTATTGGGTTCCAATACAGAGTTAATTAAGAAGGAGACCTCAGGGACACCTGGGTGACTCAGCTGGCAAAGTGCCTGTCAGTTGATTCGGCTCAGATCATGATCTCGGGGTTCATGAGTTCAAGCACCACATTGGGTTCTGTGCTGACATTGTGAAGTCTGCTTGGGATTCTCTCTCTCCATCTCTCTCTGCCCCTCCCCCACTAGCTGAAGTTCTCTGTCTCTTACCCTCTCTGTCTCTCTCTGTCTCTTTCTTAAAAAAAAAAATAAACATTAAAAATTTAAGAGGAAGACCTCAGAGCTTATGTCTAGCTGTAGGAGAGAACTGGCACATGGCCAAAATAACAAGGTGGTGGCACATATTACCAGGTGTTTGAAGGATGGACAAACAGGACAACCAGAATGAAGATGCTATGTATATACATGTGGAGAAAAGGGGTCTGAAAAGTTCATAAAGTAACTACTACTGGAACACTGTGTCCAAGAACCAGAATGAAGATACTATGTATATGCATGTGGAGAAAGGGGTCTGAAAAGTTCATAAAGTAACTACTACTGGAACTCAGTGTCCAGGGAGACCTGGAATTGCCAGCCTGCCTCTGTACTTCTGGTGGAATCAGGTGAGAATAAACACAAGTGCAAACTCCAGTGATAAATGAGGCAACATTGACTGTGTTGGAACTTCCCATAGTTTGATGTCTAGTTTGATGTCATTCTTGCTCAGGCTGGGACTGGGGCAAGATCAGCTGATGACCAGTGTCACATGCTGTGCAAATATGTTTAGAGTTTTATTTGTGGGTAATGGGTACTGATGGCAGATTTATGCCCAGCCCCCGCTGTTGTCTTTCCTGGTGATTTGGGTATTGAAGCCCGAAGAGTCACTCTGAATTAGAGGCTTTTTCTATCCTCAGGGAAGCTCCAGTATGGCTGGAGGCTTGGGGGGGGGGGGGACGCGAATGGGACACATGTTTTTCCAAACTGTAGAAGCAGCCTGGACTCAATTATATTTATATGGATTCCATTATTCTATATCCCCTTAATGTAAAAACAGACCTTCTAGGCCTCTCTGGCCTTCAAATAAGGCCTGTGAAAGAGTCTTTAATGAGTGCAATGCTATCCCATCTCCTTTTTTTTTTTAATGTTTTATTTATTTCTGAGAGAGAGAGAGACAGCATGAGCAGGGGAGGGTCAGAAAGAGAGGTAGACACAGAATCTGAAGCAGGCTCCAGGCTCTGAGCTGTCAGCACAGAGGCCGACACAGGCCCGAACCCACAAACCGTGAAATCATGACCTGAGTCAAAGCCTGACACTTAACCGACTGAGCCACCCAGGTGCCCCTCTCAACTCCTTATTCTATCTCCATTCTATGTAAAATGCATGAGAAAAGACACTGAGGTATTTCCTCCTTTATATATAGACTTTAACACACACACAATTAAAGTTCTAGTATGGAATCCAGTGTTTCATAGTGCTATTATTGTAAATTAGGTTGCTACATACATATGCATTGTCACTTAGTGTTTACATGATATGCCCTATGCTAAGAATGTCTGAATTCAAGAGTCTTCTACAAACCCATTATAGCATAAGGAGAAACAAATGAGTCACAAAAGAGCATTTTTTCCAGCTTCCTATAAGATTTAAACAGAGAGTAGAGCATAGTTTTAATTAGTGGCAGGGTGGGAGAGAAATCAGGGAGAATTCATGGCAATATTTGAAGAGGGTTTCCTGAGAGTAAAAATAGCAGGACACAAAACACTTAATTAAAAAAAAAAAAAAAAAAGTTTAGCCTCATTGAAAAAAAAAACGAAAACATTCTCAAAGTATAAATAAAGAAGTCACGGGGTACCTGAGTGGCTCAGTGGGTTGAGTGTCTGACTTCGGCTCAGGTCATGATCTCACGGATGGTGGGTTTGAGATAGGTGACGGGCTCTGTGCTGACAGCTAGCTCAGAGCCTGGAGCCTGCTTCAGATTATGTTTCCCTCTCTCCCTGACCCTCCCCTGCTCATGCTGTCTCTCTCTCTCTCAGAAATAAAACATTTAAACAATTTAAAAAATAATAAATAGGGGCTCCTGGGTGGCTTAGTCGGTTAAGCGTTCGACTTTCGCTCAGGTCATGATCTCGCAGTTCGTGGGTTCGAGCCCCGCGTCGGGCTCTGTGCTGACTGCCAGCTCAGAGCCTGGAGCCTATTTCAGAGCCTGTGTCTCCCTCTCTCTCTGACCCTCCCCTGCTCAAGCTGTCTCTCTCTCTCTCTCTCTCCTAGAAATAAATAAAACATTAAAAAATTAAAAAATAATAAATAAATAAGTCACATAATCCTCCCAAAAATGGAATGTTCATATGAAACCTTTTATGAACTGAAATAACATAAAGAAAGAAAAAACTTACACAGAAACATTTTTCAGCATTCGCAGACCCACAGAGTAAACTCTCTTAGGCTTTTCTGATACCTAGGGATGCATGTTGCTAATAAATGCACAAAGTAAGTCAAGATAGAGCATAGAGGCTCACAAAGTTCAAAGCTATGGTGGCTTGATGCTGAGTATAGTTCCTGAGGAAGGAGGTTGGTAGGGCCACTCTTGCGCTCAGGGTGCATGCTACCTCTGTAACTGTTCCCCGAAAACAAACACCGAATGCTATTTTTGCTTTTCACCTTTTTTGTAAAGGTGAAAATCCTCTTCAGATTTATTTTGTTTAGCAAAAGCAGATGCAAGTCTCTCACAAATGCAAACTTTAAAAACATAGAAATACAAACTATCAAAACGCAGGGAATACCTGTAATATCAGCATTGGGCCTTTTAAAAGTAAACTTAAAAATCAAAAACAATTTTGAAGTAAAATTTCTCTGAAAAGCAGATCTCAGTAGGTGAAAGTCTTGGTATCAGCCCCAGGGACTATATCTGAATACTCTTCCTAAATCCCCTAAGAAGGGCTTTTTTTTTTTTTTCCAAATAGTTTATTGTCAAATTGGTTTCCATATAACACCCAGTGCTCATCCCCACAAGTGCCCTCCTCCATGCTCATCTCCCCCCTCCCACCCCCACATCCATCAGTCCTCAGTTTGTTTCTCAGCATTCAAGAATCTCTCATGGTTTTTTTAACCACACATCCCCTCAGATTCCATGTCACCACTTCTGCGGTAGAAATTCTTTTTCATGCAGATATAAGTCTTCCTCATTTTTCTCTCTTGCTAGCTCTTGCATTACCCAGCAGGATAACAACCTTCTATCATTAGTATAATGAGCATTTACTCATTTTCTTTGATATCCTTTGAGCCTTATTCTACTAATATAGTTGGTACAATTCCCAGAGTTGCCCTAAAAGCAGAATGTTACAATGGATTTGAAGCTGAAATAGATCTGCATTCAAACATTAGTGTTCTGACCCTGGTGAGTGACATTTCGTTATCCAAATACCCCTCAAGTGACCCTGCTGAGTTATGCAAGCCTCTCTGATTTTGTCTTTGTGGGTGAAATGGGTCCTTGTAAAGTCTTATATGGGTTTTTGTGCTTGGTGGGCCTGGAATCTAATACCTACTCAACAAACCTTGTCTAAACCCCTCACTTCCCGGTCATATAATGCACCTGAGAGAAAGAAAGGAAAGTGCAGATCTTTGGGGACATAATCTGTTCAGATCCCTGCAGAGGGTAATTGTTCTGAATATCCTTATCTCCATTGTATGTTCATCATGGAGATGTTCAGAAGTGAACTTTTCTTCATCATTATGTGCCAGGAGGTTTATCAAGATAATAACACATTGTCTGCTCATTTCAAAAAATGGCTGTCTTGAAAAGAATAATTATTGACGTCTATATTGGCTACTTCACTGGTTGCATCAATTACTTCATCAGTTTTTTTGAGTTAAATGATTCTAGAGAGTAATTTTAAGTTATTAAAAAAAACTACTTTGCCCAAGTTTGTCCTTGGATATTAAGGATTTCTTTAAAAAAAATACAATATCATCAACCACTGTATTGCAAATGTAGCACAAAGCATTCCTTATACCCATAATGGACCAACCACATCATATAAATATGTAGAGAATACAACAAACAATGAGATATAATGCTTGGATAATTCTCATTCTTACTTTGTAAAAAAACATAAATAGTATTTGAAAATAACTGCAAATAATTTAAATTGATGGACTAAGAATTTTGTCTCCATCCATCGCCCTTCAAGTCTCTACCAAAGATCAATGTTAAGGGGTTATAATGAGATTTTAGGGAGGTGGTGACTCCGCTTTGGAAATAAAGTTCTCTGGTGAATGCGTTCTGGAAAATCCCTCTCATTTCTGTAGTTCTGCAAAGGCAGTATGGTACTGATAAAGCTGAATTTAGATGTTGCCAGTAAACTTTGCTCCTAATTTAATTCAAAATAACTTTTGTCTATGAGATCTTAGAATCACATTTTTCAGAACACTTTGATGTCTATCCTATCTATTCAATAATTATTTCCCTGTATAATACCTAAGCAAGTAATGATATTCCCTGTGTTTGAACAATATCAACCCTGAGTTTTAGGATGTCATTCTTTTTATTGACCCAAAGTATATTTTGCTAAAGGCACTATCTATTAATGACATCTACTTTTAAAATGAAATAGAGTAATTTTAATTTATCTTATAAAACTATTTAATACCTTTTATAAAGTCATCCATGTTTACGTTTTTCAAATCAGAAAAGATACTTCCAGTTATTTTTCATTCCATAATTGTAAAACCTCACAATGTTCTCCATTGAGCACATATTGTATTATCTAGGAGCTTCTCAAGAACACCCTCAAAAGTGAGGGCAGTGGGTTCTGGGAAGGCTGCAGATGAAGCTGTCTGTCCCCATGGTTACATGTGAATCATCTATCAATTTACACATCCTTGTTTCCCCTTTATTATTCTGTAATCAAGTATATTTAGTAAGACAAGTCTCTACGACTCTATACCTAGAGAGGCAGGGAAGAACTCTGTTCCAACATGGTCTCTATATTCAGACATTCTAGTTGGAATTTATGGTTTCATAGTGCCCTTGAGCCCAATTACCTTGAGTGAATCACTTAATTCTGGGCCTTAGCTTTCTTACTTGTAGATTGATGCCCAACATGTAGGCCTATTGCTAATGTGAGATGAAGTAATACACATAAAGCACCATATCGGTTCTATTGTGTAATAAAAGAATCATTATTTTTAATTTAACATGAAATTAGATTGTTGATACAATGGAATATTATAAATTTTCTTAATTTTAAATAACTTTTAGCAACATTTGATTAGTTTAACTATCTATATTTATCTATATCTACATAAATATACATTGGTTACTATTTAATATCTATAATTTTCATATAATCCTTCACATCAAATTGATAACTTTAAATTTCTCTGTTCACTGATCTACGGATTAAGCATACACCAATCTAGAAATTTAGAACTCCAACTTAGAAAACACCAATTTAGAAAACTCTAAAATATCAACTTTACTGGGGAATATAAAACAGGAATTTTAAAATGTTACCTACAGATGAAAATTTAAATATTTTAAAATTATCTATAAATTTGTTTTGATGTGATACATATAAATGGGTATTTTTGTTTGTTTGTTTTTTAAATGTTTTATTTATTTTTGAGAGAGAGAGAGAGAAACAGCGTTAGCAGGGGAGGGTCAGACAAAGAGAGACACAGAATCCGAAGACAGGCTCCAGGCTCTGAGCTGTCAGCACAGACACGGGGCTCGAACCCACGAACCGTCAGATCATGACCTGAGCCGAAGCCGGATGCTCAACTGACGAGCCACCAGGCCCCATGGGTATTTATTTTTGAGGCAACACATAATCCATAGTTAAAATAAGCTTAGAATATTTGAAATATATCAATAATAGGATTCTTGCTGCACTATGAGATAAAACACAGAGCAAATGGCCATTTGAACATGTATTACAACAGATTGTGTATTACACTATCAGAAGACATGATGTTTCTGGGAAATAAAAGACTATTGAAAGAATACCCAAGATAACTAGGGCCAGCAGTAGTGAGGGAAAGATGACTCAGTGAAGGAGAGACACAGAAAGAGACCTCAAAAATTAAGTTATTGGGGCGCCTGGGTGGCTCAGTCGGTTAAGCGTCCGACTTCGGCTCAGGTCATGATCTCACGGTCAGTGAATTCGAGCCCCATGTCAGACTCTGTGCTGACAGCTCGGAGCCTGGAGCCTGCTTCAGATTCTGTGTCTCCCTCTCTCCCTGACCCTCCCCCTCTCGTGCTCTGTCTCTCTCTCAAAAATAAACAAAACATTAAAAATTTAAATTAAGTTCTTAAGGTACACATTTGTAGATTTCTAAGGTTTTATGTCATTAATACCTTTTGAAACCTACAAATGTGCACCATAGCTTGCAGTTAATTTATTTCATGATATGTTTTTAATCCTTATTATATTCCTTAGTCTTAATTGGTGATGTCTATTCACCTGTGCTCTAATATCTTCTCTTGCCAGAAAAGAGACCCCCACCCCATCACAACAGGCTTGAATGTTAGAGGGAAGCTCCCTGGCGCCCCCTATCTCCCATGGTTTGCTCTCACCAGGCAGCCAGGCTGATTTGTGAAGCTTGGCACTTTCTGGTAGTGGGTATGTATACATTGCTCATGTTCCACACGCCTTCTGGCTGGTTATTCCTCATGTGCTGGGGTGATGATCTTTGTAGGCATGGACATTCTCCCATCCCCATGAACAGAGCTCTGGCTGAGGTGTATAGATGAATGTGCCTGAGAAAACTATCAAAGTACATATCTTCTTTGAAACCCTATCATGACTTTCCTTTTTTCTTTTTTCTGAAAACATGAAGTAATTAAAAATCTACATTTGAGATTAGATATGAAAAGCCCAAGGGTGCCTGGGTGGTTCAGTGTGTTAAGTGTCTTACTACTGACTTTGGTTCAGGTCTTGATCTCAAAGTGGTAGGTTTGAGACCCCAGTTGGTCTCCTTGTTGGACATGGAGCTTACAAAAAAAAAAAAAAAAAAAAAAAAAAAGTGGGGTCAGATATGAAAAGCCCACTTCACATAAGACTATGTAGTTTATAAATGGTGCTTAACTCTGTTCCCACAAAATTAATAGCATTAGAAAACAGCTATTATGAAAATTAGTTGTAAAAGTAGTTGCAAAAAGTGCCAAGATATACAGGCTACATAAAATTAGCTATAAAAACAAAAGCCAGGATACAGTCTATACAGTAGTGACCCAACAGTATTACCCATATGTAAAATGCACAAAAAAGTTTATAAGGTAAGACATCAGGTGCATATCTCTGGAAGACAGTACTGTAAAGCCAGCCCCCAAATAACCTGTATATTCTTCCTAACGTTTTATTACCTGAATCACCATAGCTTCTGATAGTATAGTATACAACATATCTCAATAGCATTCAGTTGTGACCATTTGCTGTGCATATTATTTCACCACAGTTTCTCACTTAAAATTATTTATAATGTAATTTATTACATATTAAGAATGATGTTGTTGAGTTAAAAATAACACATATATGTGCATCACACCAAAATAAATTTATTGATATTTTTGTCTACATCTTTCCATTTTCAAGCTTTCTGTAAACTATATACATGAATTATATTATTTTAAAAAATTATATTGGGGAACCTGGTTTGCTCAGTTTGTTGAGCATTCGACTTTGGCTCACGTCACGATCTCACAGTTCATGAGTTTAAGCCCACATTGGGCTCTGTGCTGACAGCTTGAAGTTTGCAGCCTGCTTCAGATTCTGTGTCTCCCTCAATCTCTGCCCCTTCCCTGCTCACATTCTGTCTCTCTCTCTCTCTCTCTCACTCTCTCAAAAATAAATAAAACATTAAAAATTAAGGTATAAAACATTAAAAAAATAAAAATATATTAAATTAAATGCCAATGCATAAAATTATAATGCCTTTCATACACTTGGATCTTTGTGTGCATGTGTGTGTTTGTTTTGCTTGTTTTTGTTTTGTTTTTATTTATTTATTCTTTACTTTCTCTGACTTTATATGTTTTAATTAATTCATTTAAATGAAAATTAGATAACATACAGTGTAGTATTGGCTTTAAGAGTAGAATCCAGTGATTCATCACTGACATATAACACCCAGTGCTCATCCCAACAAGTGCCCTCCTTAATGCCCATAGCGCATTTAGCCCATCCTCTACCCACCTCGCCTCCAGCAAACCTCAGTTTGTTCTCTGTATTTAAGAGTATCTTATGGTCTACTTCCCTCTGTTTTTATCTTATTTTTCCTTCTCTTCCCTTATGTTAATTTTTTGTGTTTCTTAAATTGCACATATGAGTGAAATCATATGGTATTAGTCTTTCTCTGACTAACTTATTTCATTTAACATAATACACTCCAGTTCCATCCAAATCGACGTAAATGGCAAGGTTTGATTAATTTTGATCACCAAGTAATATTCCACTGTAAATCATTGTATATATCTCACATTTTTTGTTTTTAGTTTTGTTATATTACAGACAGGTTGAGAACTTCTTCCATTCCAATTCATCTTCCAAAACTCAAACGAAGACAGCCTCTCAAACAAACTCAGATGTTGCATTTTCCTTGTTAAGGTGACAGAGTCACATTTAGAATGAGCTTGGGTACTGATTGCTTTCGTTGCATGAATTAATTAAATTCCAATCATAAGTTATGTTTTTATTTTTCATTTAGTTATACTTGCAATTAAAATATGATGGCAAAATGCCATCCAAGAAATGGCAGCTGCCAAATGTCCAATTCTCAGGATAGATGATTCCCTCCTTGCCTGCTTACAATATTTTAGCAAAACACTCCTGTTTGGTTTAATTTTTATCTCAACATTTTTGAGACAAATTCTAATTAAAAAGAATACCACTCCAAAATAATGTAAAAATTAATCTATCCTGAATGTATTATAGACATCTAAGCCTCAGTGGGCAGAGTTGAATCTCAGAAGATTCATTCCATTGTTTATTCACATGATTGACAAATTACAGAAAACGTATCTGGGGACCAGGATTCTCAGAAGGGCCAGGTCCCCAAGATACTCAGTTATTTAAAGGAGAAGAAGCCTGCTTCACCCAGCATCAAACCCCAGCAGAGGACATGGCAAATTCCTACTTGCAGGAGGAAAGCATGGCTCACATTTGGGTGCGAGGAGGGCCAGGCTGATGGTGGAGCAGGGACACTTAAGGCTCTCAATGCTGGGAAGAAAGACAGGTATGGGAGGTTCATGTAGACAGGCACAAAGGTTCTCAGAAGGAAATCAACATGGTGTGTATTTTAGTGTCACATAACATAAGTGTTATTGTAGTGTTTGCTTTGGTTATTGTGATGAATTCTAAAATTACATACATCAATAAATTATTTCTCACTCTCAAGGCAGTTTGAGCCTTTGCTGATGCTCTATTTATGTGAAAATTAAATAAATGATCTTATCTCAATAGCCTAGCATAGAAATCTATAGTAACAAAGTTACTTAGGGAGTCATAGGCCATTTAGTTGACCTTAGGCAAGATTGCAACAATAACATTTTTTAAAATTATTTTTTATGTTTATTTATTTTTGAAAGAGAGAGTGTGAGCAGAGGAGAGGCAGAGAAAGAGGAAAACAGGATCAGAAGCAGACTCCAGGCTCTGAGCTGTCAGCATAGAGCCCTCGGCAGGGCTCAAACTCATGAGTGGTGAGATCATGACCTGAGCTGAAGTTGGATGCTAACCACTTAATAGACTAAACCACCCAAGTGCCCCTCAACAATAACATTTTTAAATATTTATTTTCATATAAATTCAAAGAGAGCTACAAAATTATATCTAAGGTTATACTGGCTGCTAAAATGGACTCAGCATTTTGGGAGGTAGATCTTTTCATTTTGATTTGTTTTATTTTACAATCGAAAAATTTAGCTCACTATAATTAAGGTACTTTTAGCATTTTAATCTTGAATTGATATCCTAAGCTCCCAGAGGGGCTGTAGAGAAGTCAGAGAAGGTATCATGGAGGTGATATCTGAGCAGACTGGAAGAATATGAACCATTTAGAAATATACAGGGATAATGTTCCAGAAAACTGAACGTGTTGAATAGAAAGGGAATCAAGGCCTATGCTGTTTGGGGCACCTGGGTTGCTCAGCCAGTTGAGCGTCCCACTCTTTATTTGGACTAAGGTCATGACCCCACTTATCATGAGATTAAGCCCCTGTCTGGTTCTGTGCTGAGTATGCAGTCTGCTTGGGATTCTTTCTCTCCCTCTGCCCCTCTCCCTGGCTCATGCTTTCTCTCTCTCTTAAAACAAAACAAAACAAAACAGAAAACAAACAAACAAACAAAAAATTTGTTGTTTGAACAATACTGAAGGAGCTGGAGTTCTGGAAGCAGAATGGGAGAAAAGTGGACAATGAGATTACAGAGGAGGTGGGAAGAGACAACAAATAGGATCTCATTCTCTGTGAAGGCTTTGGCTTTTCTTTTATTTCTTACTCTTTAAGGAGTCACATATATAGTTCAAGATGTATAAGACACACCCAATATTGTATCTCTGATAACAAGTGCATAGATTTTGTTACAATATCATTTTCATTCCATATGAATTTTTCATGGTTAAATGAAGATAATCTGGGGCGCCTGGGTGGCTTAGTCGGTTAAGCGTCCGACTTTCGCTTGGGTCATGATCTCGCGGTTCGTGGGTTCGAGCCCCACGTCGGGCTCTGTGCTGACTGCCAGCTCAGAGCCTGAAGCCTGTTTCAGTCTGTGACTCCCTCTCTCTCTGACCCTCCCCTGCTCACGCTGTCTCTCTCTCTCTCTCCTAGAAATAAATAAAAATATTAAAAAAAAACTGTCTTTAAAAAAAATAAAAAAATAAATAAATGAAGATAATCTTCCAAAGAGTTTGCTCAAAGTATGAAAGGAGGAAATAGAACCTAGCAAGACTAGTGAACTAAAACAACAGTGATTTAACAGAACAACTGATTCCTGATGTGTGAATAAACCGATTGGCCACATTGTTTTATTCACTTGTCAGGAATGATTCATAGGACCCTAGGCTCCCATTGCACCCTGTAGGCTGAGTGCCACTGTTGGCTCTGAGCAGAGGAGTGACATGCTCTGCCCTGTATTTCAAAGTCTCATTCTGGCTGCTTTACTGAGTATTTTGTGAACAAAGGCAGATGGATGTGGAGGGCTGCAAGGAGACTATCAAAGAATCCAGGGAGAGCAAGTGGTCCTGTTTTTGTATATACTTTCAGGTGAAGCCAGGTGATTTTGGTGAGAAACTAGATACCAGGTCTGAGAAAGACAAGAGTTGAGGTGTCCAGCCTGAGAAAGTGGGAGGTGGAGTAACCATCAGTGAGATGGGGGAGACACACTAAGGGAGACGGGTGGGCGAGACAGAAATGCAGGTCAGTTAGTGTTAAGTTTCAGATGCTAAGTAGACATGCCAGTGTGCATTTGAAATAGGGGAATTGCTTACATAAGGCTGATATTCAAGCGTGGTACACACATTTTGGTGTTGAGGGCCGGGTGATAGCATTTAAAGTTAAAAGCCTGAAGTGAGTGTCTGTGGATAGGTATTCAACCCTGATGCCCTACATTAACAGGTTTGGGTGTGGTGATATGCTAGCAAAGTAAATAAACACAATGTAAAAGACAGGTCTGTGCTGAATTCAGGGGCATATAGCTGTGCATGTTCAGTGACAAAAGTAGATTCAGGAAGAGAGTAGAATGCACTCTGTGATGCTAACAACAGATTACAACCACTAGTGATGCTTGAAGAATGACTGTAAATGTGACAGAACTATTTTGGTGGACTGCTGAGGGAAACCCGCTGACCAAGTGAATTCAAGTGGGAATGCAGGCAATCTACAGAGTTAACAGTCTCAGTAAGAGGAGTGCAAGTGAGTGGAGAACACAGTGATATCAAGACTTTATGATTTCTATTCTTTCTTTTTATTTTTTTTTTATTTTTTAAACTTTATTTATTTTGAGGGTGAAAGGCAGGGAGGGGTAGAGAGAGAGGGAGAGATAGAATACCAAGCAGACTCCACCCTGTCGTCATGGAGTCCGATGCTGGGCTCAAACTCATGAACCA
Organism: Hyaena hyaena; assembly: GCF_003009895.1. NCBI lineage: Eukaryota > Metazoa > Chordata > Mammalia > Carnivora > Hyaenidae > Hyaena > Hyaena hyaena. Next base: position 22,627 of record NW_024082597.1, on the reverse strand, counting down.
TGAGACCATGACCTGAGCTGAAATCAAGAGCTGCACTTAACTGACTGAGCCACCAAGACACTCCTCTGTCTTTTTAAAGGGAGAGAAAAGCAGCCTGTTTACATGCTGAGAAATTATCTAGCAAAGAGGGACCATTGTTAATTCAGGGGAGTAAGAGAATATAATACCTGCAAAGCCTTCCACTTTGTGGGAGGGTAAGGAACTAAAGCATGTGTGGAGGGATTTGCCTTAACCCAGGAATAGACTTCTTATTTGGAGGAAGATGTAGGAAGTAGATACAGAGGAACAAAAGGAGGTTGGAGAATTTCGTTCTCTGAGAATCTGGATAGTCCTGTTGGAGGATTTCAGTTTTCTCTTCAGAACAACAGGTCTTTGCCAAAGGCATAGATATACAATGAAGTGTTGAAAGTTTGAAAAGAGAAAAGCACATATGAAATAGTCACTGAGGAGAATGGAAGAGTAAATAGATGCAGGACATGTGCAGTCATTGATACATGGCACTACAGACACACTGGAGTTATTGGTATTGAATTTTGAGATAGCAACATTATGTGTTGTGTCTCATCTCCTTTATTGCAGGGAAGCTCATGTATGCCAGGTGGATGTTGCCTTTAACCAGGACTAGCTCTGACAATGAATGAAAGGAAAGCAAATAAAAGTGACATGTTAAATGTATACGAGAGAGTAATTACAGTGACTGAGCATCATATCTACCAGGGCAAAAAAGGACAGCAGTGAGGTACAGGTTAGCTCAGCACAGAGTTTCTCTCTCTCTCACACACACACACACACACACACACACACACACACACACACACAGGTGAGAAAGAGAGAGCGCGCGCAAAGCATCCATAAATACTCTTTGTGAGGAGAATGAATAAACTTCCCCTAAGATGCCATAGGAGATATGCTTTGTCTGATTTCTTCATCAGACAAAACTCATAGATGAGAAAAGAAAGTCATTGCTTCCATATGTGCCTGGTTTCTAAAACAATGTTGTTGTTATTATTCTTATTTTCCAAGTTTGGTGTCCATCAGAGATATTTTTTCATTTTGTTTTGTTTTTGTAGTTTTATTATTATTATTATTTTGAATCTTTGGACCAGAGACTTCTAAATTTCAGAGAACACAATGCATGGAATTTGCTGAGGTTCTTTCCAAGATCTGGCATCCACATTCACCTTGTGATATAAAAATGTTTTCCCATAAAATCAAGATGAAATTATGCATTTGTCCCTGCGAAGTGTTGTATATAAAGTCCTGAAGTATTTTAATTGTTTCTGAAGCTCTAAACATCAATAGCTACAAATATTTGCATGATTTGTATAAAGTGGTTTTCCAGAATATTTTCCCTTCCACAGGTAATGAAGCCCCCAAATGTAACCACTGTCACTGAGTTTCAGCTACTAGGATTCCAGAACCTTCTTGAACAGCAGACACTACTCTTTGCCATTTTCCTGTTCATCTACTTTCTCACAGTCACAGGGAATGTTGTCATTATTGCAGTGGTGAGCCAGGATCAGCGACTGCACTTGCCTATGTACGTATTTCTCAAACACCTCTCCTTTCTGGAGATCTGCTATACATCCACAATTGTGCCCCTTCTCCTGGCCAACCTGTTCTCCCATGGCCACACCATCTCCTTCCCCACCTGTATGGCACAGCTTTACTTCTTCGTGTTCTTTGGGGCTACTGAGTGTTTTCTTCTGGCCATGATGGCCTATGACCGATATCTGGCCATCTGCAGCCCACTTCACTACATTTCCCTGATGAATCCTGAGATCTGTACCAAGCTAGTGGCAATCTCCTGGTTGACAGGTGTTGGCACAGGATTTCTGCCCTCCCTAATGATTTCCAGGTTGGATTTCTGTGGGCCTAATCAGATCAATCATTTCTTCTGTGACCTCCCTCCCCTCATGAAGCTTTCATGTTCCAGTGTGTCTATCACCAGGATGGTCATCTTTTTTCTGTCAATTGCAGTGCTGTGCATTTGCTTTTTCCTTACACTTGTATCCTATGTTTTTATTGTGTCCACCATATTGAGAATTCCTTCAGGTTCTGGCCGGATGAAGACCTTTTCCACATGTGGCTCCCATTTGGCTGTTGTCACTATCTACTATGGGACCATGATCTCCATGTATGTTCGCCCCAATGACCACCTGTCACCTGAAGTCAACAAGATTATTTCTGTCTTCTACACTGTGGTCACCCCACTGCTGAACCCTGTTATCTACAGCTTCAAGAATCAAGAATTCAAAGAGGCTGTTAGAAAAGTCATGAGAAAAAAGTGTGGTATCTATGGAGTAAAAGTGAAGGGGAATTTCTTCTTTAGGTAAGGAAAATTAGCACAGAACATGCCACAGATTAAGTTTGGGAATATATGAGTGACAGGTTCAAAGCATTCAAACTTGAATGTCATCCTTGGCACTATGTTGAATTCCACAAGCCATAATGAAAGTTTTTTTTTTTTTTCATGGTCCCTTGGTAACAACTACTCAGAAAATAAATTCCCTTTATCAAATCATTTTAGGGGCAATTTTGTCCTTTGACACTTTCTTTCATATTCCAATGAGAATCTAATTGTATGATTCCAGGACATGATGATTTCAAATATTACTTTCAGATTTTACAGTAAGATTTCTCATGAGTGAAGAAAGTTATACATCTTTTAAGTATTGTTAGTAGATTGGCCTAATAGATTCAATATCTGGTGCTATTGGTGCTTCATAAATGTTTGTGGAATGAGGCTTGTGGGTGATTCAGACAGTTAAGTGTCTAATTCTTGATCTCAGCTCAGGTCTTGATCTCAGGGTCATGAGTTCAAGCCCCATATTCAGTCTACAATTACTTAAAAATATTTATTGGAATGAATGAATGAAAATATATAATTGATTGTTGACATAAATTATCTCCTAGTGAAAGAACAAAGAAACAAATTTTGAGTGCCAAAGATTTATCTAAAGTAACTTAGTCCTTTAAATATTTTATTGTGTTTAATAAAATTCAAGGAAAGGAAGGAAGGAAGGGAAGGAGGAAGACAAAGGGAGGGAGGCATAGGTGGAAGTAGAAGGACAGGTGGAGAGGGGAGAAGAAGGAGAGAAAGATCAAACAAAGAGACAGAGAGAGAAGGAAGAAAGAAACAAAGACATAGAAAGCAAGCATACAAGCAAGCAGGGAGAGAGGGAAAAAAGGTAGGAAAGATAAAGGAAAAGAAGGGAAGAGGAGGAAGAGAAAAGGGAAAATCAACATTTCTTTTTTAAAAAGTTTATTAATTTGACACTCAGGAAGGGGAAGAGAGAGAAGGAGAAAGATAATCCCAGGTAGGCTCTGTACAGTCACCAAAGAGCCCGACATTGGGTGGCAGGGCTACATCTCAAAAACTGTGATTCATGACATGAGCTGAAATCAAGAGTCAGATGCTTAATCGACAGAACCACCCAGGCACCCCCAAAGTTTCTTTTATTCAGACAATATTTAGAAGACCTCTAGTAGTCCTGCCTACTATCTCATTCATTAATTCCACGAATATTTTCAAGGCCCCTATATAGTCAATCCCCTTCTTCAGTCTGGATTCCCCAGGAACACAATGGTAAAGAAATTGCCAAGGAAGGTTTTGCCTTAATGGAGCCTGTAGTTTTGAGGGAGAGAGAGATGTAATGGCTTATAAAAGTAATAATTGATTTATGTCTATTTGTGATGTTTGTCGTGAAAAAAAGTGTAAGCTATTGCATCTATATGGAACAATAAAACCTGAATCAACATGGAGGGTTAGAAGAACTTTCTAAATTTGTATTGTTCTTTAATCTACACTTTAAGGGTGAGGAGAATAAGAATGGAAGTAGGAGCCCAGGCAGAGAGCATGGCATGAATGTCAGGAGAGGAAACCTGGGGACATGAGGATGGAGGAAAGAGACAGGTTTGGAGAGAAAGGCAGGAGCTAGTCCCTGTAGGTCATTAAAAGCCTTATAAAGGTTTTTGGGTTTTACACCAAGAAAATTATTGCTTATCAAAAAGCATCAAATAGGAAATGACATGATACATCTTGCATCTGCAAATCTCACTGCTATTTAGAGAAAGGAGGGAAAGAAAGCAAGAGTTGCTGGAGCCAAAGCAGTAGTCCACATGGGACAGGAGCTTGGCTTGATTTTAGGTTTGATTATGTAACTCAGCACAGGAAATGCCTCACAGATGGTGAGGTCAGGAGTGAAAATTCTAGACTCATTCACTCATGCCCATGCAGTGGGGCCAGTCTGTGGTCTCTTCACAGATTCATGATGTGATCCACGTCTACACCTGAGCTTTAAGAGTAAGGACACTTTGATCCTTTGGTCATGAAATTTCCTCCCATCACCAATTTGTTCTTTTTACCTTCCTTCTTCCAGCCCTCATTTCCTCTTTCTCCAGAATTTGACCGGTGAGGACTGTTGTTAGTCCCAGATCCACTTGTTTCAAATGTTGAATAAAAGGAAAATGAGGCAATGGAATCTGAGATAGCACAGGAAATGGTGATATAGGAAGAGAAGTGTCGTTTTAGGCTTTTGGATGGAATATCAAGAAACAATCAAATATTTTTTTTTTTTTTTTTTTTTTTTACTTATTTCTAGGAGAGAGAGAGAGACAGCGTGAGCAGGGGAGGGTCAGAGAGAGAGGGAGTCACAGACTGAAACAGGCTCCAGGCTCTGAGCTGGCAGTCAGCACAGAGCCCGACGCGGGGNAGAGGGAGTCACAGACTGAAACAGGCTCCAGGCTCTGAGCTGGCAGTCAGCACAGAGCCCGACGCGGGGCTCGAACCCACGAACCGCGAGATCATGACCTAAGCGAAAGTCGGACGCTTAACTAACTAAGCCACCCAGGCGCCCCAAGAAACAATCAAATATCTTACCTTTCAGATGTTCATCACTGATCAGTATATTGTGTGCCTTATATTTAACTAGACTTCTGTTATCTTGCCAAAAAGCTTCTTTCTAATTTTAAGCTTGATAGGTACCCAGCTCTGTGTATGTCTTTCCAAAAGATTATTGACTATATATGAGAGATTTTCAAAAATTGATGTCAAGTGGACATTTGGATGCATGAATCCTGAGCTCAGAGGAGTAGCCTGAGTGAAAGTCAAAATTTGGAGTTTTTAAAAAAATATATAGATCATATTTGAAAGTGACAGAGCATGGGGGAATTTCAAAACACAAATTTTAAGTACAAATTTTAAGAGGTACCTGAAAGTGAACTAAGAGAGGTACCTGAAAGTGAACAAAGAAGGAACAGTCACAGGGTGGAAGGACATTTGTAAGGCAGTGTGTACTCTTCTAAGGGAAGAGAATGTTTTGGAAGGAGGAGGTTGTTAAGATGCTACATGGAAATTTCCAACTCAGAAGTTGCTGTTGTTCCTGGAAAGGGAAGAAGCTTCTTTTGACTGGGAGTGGCTTGCAAGGAAAGGAAAGCAACTGTGTGTATGCAAACAATTACCCTGAGAAATGAAACTATCAAAGAGTGAAATAAAAGTGCCTATACTGGAGGAATCACTGCAGTTTTACAAGATGTAAGATTTTAGCATCTGAGTAGGTTTGAACACTTCTGGTAAGAATCTATTAGTGAGCAGAAGTTTGAAGAATGAACATGGAGGTGATAACTGAGAGCCTAAGGTTGAAAAGAGAGTGATCTGAGGCAAATGTTATTTAAATCATCATTCAATGGGAAAAAGATTTCATTTACTATGAATGGCTGAAGGGAGAGGATATTGCAATCTGATGATCACTCAGGGAAATAGTTGGTACTTGTACACACCCTCACCTGAGGACTTACATGGCTTATGTTTCTTCAAAAAGGTCAACAGCTCTCATTCAGGTTTGAAGAAAGTGACAATGGCATTCCAAATTCATTTTTTTAATGGAATTGATCTGAAGACAGGTGGACTTTGGATCAAAAGTGAGTGCCTAGCAGGATATCACTGATTTATTGTGAAGCTGAGCTGCCTGTCTTGCACACTCAGCTTTAAAAGTAGACAGTAGACAAAAACATTGGTTTTGATGTGTATTTCCCTGATAATGAATAATGCTGAGCATCTGTTCATGCATCTGTTGGCCATCTGGTGTCTCTTTTGGAAAAGTGTCAATTCGTGTCTTCTGCCCATTTCTTAACTGATGAAAGGACAAAGAAGGTGTAGTAGATATATACAATGGGAAATTGCTCAGTGATCAAAAAGAATGAAATCTTGCCATTTGCAACATAGATGGAATTAGAGTGTATTATGCTAAGTGAAATAAGTCAGTCAGAGAACGACAAATGTATGATTTCACTAATATGTGGCATTTAAGAAAATCAGCGGGTGAATATAGGGGAATGGAAGGAAAAATAAGATAAAAACAGAGAGGGAAGCAAACCATAACACAGTCTTAAATACAGAGAACAAACTGAGGGTTGCTGGAGGTGGATGAGGAGATGGGATAAATGGGTGATAGGCATTAGGAGAGTACTTGTTAGGATAAGCACTCGGTGTTATAAGTAAGAGATGAATCACTGGCTTCTACTCCTGAAACCAATATTGCACTATATGTTGCATAACTTCAATTTAAATAAATTAATTAAAAAGAAAGACCACTCGGGTGTTTGTGTTCTGGCTCATACAGTGAAAGACAGGTTACGTTTTGGGCTGAGACTTAGGTCTGTGGATAAAGCCGGAAATAAAGACAATGAAAGAATGTACTTTACAGTCTCAGATTGTCAAGAAAACAAATCAATACATATTAGGGAAGTGAAACAAATAATGATTAGAAATCCAGAGTTAAGAAAAAGAAAAGAAAAAAGAAAAGGAAAGAAAAAAGCAGGATTGTGTTACAGGATTGTGTTATTTGTTATAGGACTATTTATGCTATCTGGATCTATAGGCAGAGACACAAGGAAGTTTAGTGGCTCAAAATAGTAATTTAAGACAGGGTTTAGTTTTAGGTGACAACAAAGCCAAAAGTAGGGCTATAAGAATAAGTGGAGAAATCAGGTTATGAGAAGAAAGGTGGATTGGGCACATGACTGGGGACAAGAACTCCAGCAGGAAGAAAAATTATGGTCCTTCTGTCATTTGTAAATGAGAGAGAGTAGTCAGCAGTTTAGTAAATCTTCTCAGTAAGTGGAGAATTGGTTCAGTATATCTTTAGCATGAGCCTTAACATATTCATACATATACTTATGTGTGTGTGTGTATTGTGTGTGTGTGTGTGTGTGTGTGTATATATATATATATAATGAGGTTTATTTTATTTTTGAGAGACAAAGCTTGAGCAGGGGAGGGGCTGAAATGGAGGGAGACAGGATCCAAAGGTGCTTCACCCTGACAGACCACGACCTGAACCAGAGTCAGACATTCAACAGACTGAGCTACTCAGGTGCCGCAAGCATATTTTTTAACAGGGAGAACAATATCCAAGGCAAAGCATTAAAAGGTAAAACAAGGAAAGGGAAAAGTTTAGCAGTTCCACTTAAGAAAATTAGTGCTCAGTTTCCATTCAGGCAAGGAGGTGGGATAAGAGTCATGAAGTGATGGCTGAACAAGAGACATGAGTACCAAAGGAAGGGCTTCACTGTGATTGATCCCAGGGTGTCATCTTTCTAAGACCTCTGGTGGGGTGAGCCCATCACCATTCTCTAAAGGTATCACGCCAGCCTTGTGTGGAATGTGCCAGGTGGAAAATGTCAGAGTCTCCATCTTTGATGGAGGGACATTGAACATATTTTAAATTAAACACAATTTGATTCTGTTTCTTTTAAGAGAATCTCTAGACCATTATGTTGTGCTTTAAAAGAGCCAATGTTATATGTGTTGCTGGTTATTTACTTTTATTCTCAATTGTTCAAAAACTATGATACACTGAAGGGTAGTATATTTTTAAGAAGGAATCATTTCAGAAATTAGACATTTTTTATTATATCATGGACCAGGAAAACTACATGGAACTTTTAATGGAGTTCATCCCTGATAACTGCAAATAAATTTCTGTAATTAAATATTTTACCAATAGAAACAAAGAATATATCATTTTCTTGATTGTTGTTTAATCATGTGGTTGATTGTTGCAGACTGAGTCTGGAGTTCTTCCTTGTACAGCAAGAGAGAGGATGCAGAATTGAATATGAGAGAGGCTAATGTCTGGGAGGAGACAAGAGCCCTAAACAGGGATTTTGTCTCCGTATTTATTGAACTCCCAAGATATTACCCGCGTGGTAAATGTGAAGAAAACAAGATCTTACATGTGAACATGGAGAAAACAATCAGACTGTAATTATTAACTTGTATGTGTAAGAAGCAAAGGGTCTGGGGGACAAGCAGATTTTGTGTTCAAAGTACAATAGTGTTTTGGCATCAGAAGGAAAGTAATTTCCTACAGTTAGTTGTCATCCCACTACAATATCTCCTTAGCTAACTTTAGGCGCTTTCGCCCCATAGTGGCAGCTTTCTGCCCTAAACTTTTTCTAACCCATTTATGTAAGTGGATCCTATTTCCCCACAGCTAATCTCTCTATTAAATGTGCAAAATAAAAAATAGCATTCGGGGTGATGTAGTGATCCATTGTTGTTAAATATACACCTTTACCAACAATATAATGACTGCAAAGAAAAGTTGACATTCAATTGTTTCTATCTCTAGCAAACACAGAACTAAAAGTGATTTCTGAACCCCAATGACTCCAATTAGATCCTGACCCATTTCTTTTTCTTTTTTTTTTTTTTTAACATTTATTTATTTTTGAGAGATAGAGAGAGGCAGAACCTGAGCAGCGTCGGGTGAGAGAGAGAGGTAGATAAAAAATCCAAAGCAGTATCCAGTCTCTAAGCTGTTTGTTAGAATACAGCCTGATGTGGTGCTCGAACTCACAAACTGTGAGACCATGACCTGAGCTAAAGTCGCATGCTCAACCAACTGAGCCACGAGGTGCTCCTATCCCCATCATTTCTATGTGATCATGGGACATATGTTTTCTTGAAGATTAATTACCCCTGAATCTGTCATTTGAAAACAAGGACTATGACTTTATCCCTGGTTTTAACTTATCATCCTACTCACAACAGGTAGCAAATGAATGGACACAGATGTAGGACCAGACAGAAAAGAGACAATTTACTCATGACACCATGCCAGTCTCACAATGTCTTTCGATTGACCCATTGTCTTATAATTTCTGTCATATCTTTCAGTGAAGTTGGGCTGATTAGATTGTCAGTTCATTTAGTACATACTATTAACAGTGAATAGTAATTACATAACATAGTGGTCAAAAGCATATGTGAATTAGATATTCATTTGTTCAAATTCTAGCTCTTGCACACATGGGGACCATGGCATGTCATATACCATTTAATCAATGTCACCTTTAAGTAACTCAAATTTTGAAAGGAGGAAAATAATATTCACCCCATGATAGTTTCTATCTATTCCTTGAAGGAGATCTGCATACATTAGGCTATCTATAACTATTGGATTATTTATGGAGTGGATGTGTTGATATTCAATATAGGTTCTCAATTCAGGCCACAATACTCATCTGATGACGATGACTCACACCTGCATTTCTCTATGGGATATGCACTGGGTTGCTGAATCTTATTGTATACCCCTTCCAGGGGCATCCTGTAGCCACTGACTAGATACGAAGGCCTGCCCATTTGACCCAGTTTTCCATGGCATGCCCAGGGCCTCAGGTATAGCTGCAGTGTGGGGCAGCTTCACCCTTGTCCTATGCCTACCTCCCTCACTTGCTACAGGTGTATCTCCTAACACGGTTCCAACTCTCCAAATGCTCCAGGTCCTGAGTCAATATCTATCCTTAAGGAGACACCTTTAAAGCAGAGCATATCAATATATGCATCAATTCCAGTTGGTGTGAAACAAGGAGGGGATGGAAGGACAGAGGTCAGAACACCCAGGAATTCACACAATGTGGGAAGATAAGTTTGCTATCACAATACAATACTCATGTACCTACATTCATATTGTAACCTCAAAACTGGGTTCACATCTTGGTTGCCATCAGGCCAAAAGTCATAAGCAAGCCAAAGAATGGAAAAGGAAGGAAAAAGACAAGGAAAACACTGGGGATATTTCCCAAAGCACTATCTCCATGAACAAAAAATGAGAAAAATTTTTCAAGCTTATTTATTTATTTTGAGAGAGAGAGAGAGAGAATCCCAGTAGGCTCTGCATTGTCAGCACAGAGCCCCTGGCAGGAATCAAACTCACAAATCACAAGATTATGGCCTGAGCCAAAGTTGGACACCTAACCAACTAAACCACCCAGATGCCCCCAAAATTGGGGAAAGTTTTGAGCTCAGTGTCCATGTATATTTCATGAAGGGGCTTGGCAAAGGAGAATCTAGTGTAAATTGGGGCAAAAGTTACCTTAAGGAGACAGAGTCCTGGTCCTAGTTCACAAAGGCCAGCAAAGATAGACATCCTCAGTTCTCTGGCTCTAGGTCTGTTCCTTATTTAAGTGCTCAAAGGGGGTTTAATCCTGAAAAATAACTCAAGAATGGCAGGGGGGAAGGTGTTAAATAGGTGATGGGGATTAAGGAGAGTTGCATCACCACATTGTACACCTGAGACAAATATTACTTGTTAACTAACTGGAATTTAAATAAAAACATTTTTGGGGCACCTGGGTGGCTTAGTTGGTTGAGCGTCCGACTTTCGCTTAGGTCATGATCTCACGTTCGTGGGTTCGAGCCCCGCATCGGGCTCTGTGCTGACTGCCAGCTCGGAGCCTGGAGCCTGTTTCAGTCTGTGACTCCCTCTCTCTCTGACCCTCCCCTGCTCACGCTGTCTCTCTCTCTCTCTCCTAGAAATAATAAATTTAAAAAAAAATTAAATAAAAACATTTTTGGGGCACCTGGGCGGGTCAGTCAGTTAAGTATCCAGCTGTTGACTTTGGCTCAGGTCATGATCTCACTGTTTTTGGGTTTGAGCCCCATATTGGGCTCTGTGCTGACAATGTGGCATCTGCTTAGAATTCTTTCTCCCTCTCTTTGTGCCCCTCCCCCACAGTGTGCGCGCGCGCGCTCTCTCTCTCTCTCTCTCTCTCTCGAAATAAATAAATAAACATAAAAAAAGAAGTTTGCTTTTTAAAAAAACATTTTTTAAAATGTGCTTTAGGTCAATCTTTATTTTCAAAACAGCACTGAGAGTTTTACCACTGATTTATTTTCTATGGTATGGTTAGAATATCTCCTGGCCTAGTAGTGGCTGTTTGTTTTTACATTATTTTTCCCTTAAATAAATAACTACTAATGTCTATTTTTCTGCAATTGTAACATATCACAGTAAGTTCTGCAAGAACTGTGCTTGGGCAAGTCATGCTGGTGAGGCATAGATGACAAAATGTTTGGGTGCCTAAAATGACTTCTATATTAAGAAAGCTATGTCTTGTCTTTCTTTTTCCAAGGACAACTAAATCTATCTGCCTACAAAATATGTAAATTCTATTGAAATAAACAACATATGCAGACAATGACAAGTTCTGTGCTTTGTGAAAAAAGATAGATCTCATGTTCTGTTATGAAATGACTTGCAGATGAATAGCCTGGGAGTACACTAGATAGATACTTCCTCCGTCGCCTCTGAAAAAATTAAGGGATAGAAAATGGGATCAAAACTAAAACATGAAAAATGGATGCAAAGGGTTATATCATATTGCCAAAACAATAATCCATTAGGTAATCAAAGAGCAGGAGCTCATTTAACTTACAATATAACTTAGATACCCAGCAGCAGTAGGCTGGTACAAAGATCAAGCTTCTAAACTTTTATTATTATACTCTCTTCTTGTTGCCCTTACCTGCTGGTGTTAACTCCATATTATATACCTTGGTGACCTGTATTTTCTCTTCACTTACCCAGTTAGTAATGCTTTATATTTAAAAACAATCTGTATCTTATCATTCTTGATGAGGAGCATAAGACAAGCTGCCACCTGGCAAACAACCCTCACCCCAGGTGGGATGTGTGTGACATTCCTCAGCACTTCTGGCTGCCCAAAGACAGGGGAAAGGGGAAGAACAAATGTTTAACTGATGGAGGTCACAAGTCCTGCAGGACCTGTGTCCTCCATCAGTTTACAAATATCTTAGTAAAAACAAGGAAAAGGCAGTCCTACCCATAGCCTAGTATCCAGAAACCTAGAGACTCAGTTTCCTGGAGCACCAACATTGCCCTCCTCTCCACAGTGATGTGGGGAGCAAAGACAAGAAGAAATGGCAGGTAAGATTAAAGGTCCTTATAACTTGCAGCCCACCGATAAATACCTGAGGCTGGCAGAGTAAAAAGTTTCTCCAGGAACTTCCTATTATTTTAATGTAAATGCTTTGCTAGAGGGGAAGACAACCTTAGCTAGACAATAGCTGGGCCTCCAGTATCCTGTGAGTCTTCTTTAGGTTATGAAAATCCCACTGGAAACATTCCCTGCACTTTACCTCCCAAACATACCCAGTTTCTCCACAGGGTCTGGGACAGCCCACGGGTCCTGTCCCGAAGCTTTAGTAAAACCACCTTTTTGCATCAAAGATATCTTCAAGAATTCTTTCTTGGCCCTCAGCTCCAAACCCCACAAACCCCACCATCACCCCCAAAAACCTCATCGATTTTGTCTGCTAAAATAACTCTTAGACGGTCTGTCCTCTGTTTAGATGCTGTCTCTAAAGATACACAAAGCTAACAAATCTTACCTTTGTAGAGGAGGAAAAGCTTCCTCTTCTACCTTTGCAGAAAATTAAATGATCGAAGAGTTAACTTGGCATAAAATGGCTTACAGGAGGAAAGGTAAGAAAAGAATTTAATTACATGTATACTGGAGCCCCACAAAGACATGTGACCCAAAGGATGCCCAAGTGATTGAGGTGTATATGCCATCAGAGCTAGGGAAAAGTACCGGTGTTTGGGGCTTCTGGAGTTGGAGGACGCAATTCACATGAACGTGATGGGGAAATGTTTGTTCAGCAAAGATTTTCCTGCAGTGCAGCTAAGTTTAGGTGAAACATTTATCTCTGGCAAAAGCTCTTTTCCTAGTATAGACCCCCTTTCTAATGTAAATTTCCTTTATCATTGCAGATGTCCCCATAAATGGGGAAATGGGCACTTTCTTCTTCTAAGCAGCTAATTAGGAGGTAAAGTCCTTTTCCTGAGTCTGTTGGGTCTTGATTGCCTAAATTTTAAAATATTTTTCATGCCCAAATGGAGTATGTTGGGGTGGCAGTACAGAAAGTCATACCCTTAAAAATTTCAGAAAACCTCAGGAGGCTAATCACATGGAATAAACAGATTTTGTATTCATAAAACCAACTTCAGTAGCGTGCTGGGGCTGGATCTTAGTAGCTTGAAAGCTAATTGGTAAATCTTCAGGAATATTATTGGTCCTGTCCTTAAATTGTTGGTAGTTTTATTTATTATGGTGGGAACCTTTATACTATGGAAGCCAAATGATGCTTTTTTGTATGTTTCTTTATATTAAAAAAAAAAGTGGGTTTGTAAACATGTCTAGTGTTGGGAGGAAGAATTTCTTCTGCCCTTCAAAGTCTTCTAGCTGGCCTAAGAATCAAATTGATATCAAACAAATTAATAGGAGAAAATCAAATTTAATAGCATAGGTATGGGAAATCCATACAGAATTGGAAATTCCAAGGAGACTGAGGACACATGATGTTTCCATGAGCTAAAGAGAGGGGTGGGGTCAGAGGATACAATGGGGAGAAGAACCATTAGCAGGAAGGTGAGAGAAAATGTTTGGAAAATGAAAGTTGTCCTATTACGCAGTTAATTTTCTTAGGTAAAGAGCAATCTCTGCTAACAGCTCTCCTGATGTTAAGCTTGAAGAATCTTCAGACTAGAGTAACAACATGCAGAACAGTCTGACACACTTTCATGGTTTGTAGTTCAAATGTTTGTGGTGATCTTTGAGTGACCCACAGAGCAACAGGCATGATGATTGTCTATATGTGGACTATTGTGATTTCTCTGAAGTGTGCAACAAGTCATTCATATCTAGTTTGCATGGTTTCAGGATAAAGGAAAGATTAAGCTCAAATGATTCCAACTCAGAAAGGTGGGGGGGGAAAGTACAAATGTTAGTTTGGAGGGGTAACTAGGAAACTAGAAAAAATCAGGATCCAGTACATTATGAGCATTTAATATTTACATAGTTGTGTTGTTGAAACATTTTTTCCTTGTATAATCACCTCATTTCTACCAAAGATAACCAAAGTAACATTAATTTCCTTGCAAAATAATTCTAATTTCAAAGGGATCTTGTCTCAATTATTTGCATAAGTACATCAAGAATGGCAGTTGAACATATAGGCTCTTTAAAACCTCATTTGCGGGGTGCCTGGGTGGCTCAGTCAGTTAAGCATCCAACTTTGGCTCAGATCATGATCTCATGGGTTCGTGGGTTTGAGCCCGCATCAGGCTCTGTGCTGACATCTAGCTCAGAGCCTGGAGCCTGCTTCAGATTCTGTATTTCTCTCTCTCTCTCTCTCTCTCTCTCTCTCACCCTCCCCTGCTCATGCTGTCTCTCTCTCTCTCTCAGAAATAAATAAATAAATAAATAAATAAATAAATAAATAAATAAATAAATACCTGATTTGCTGGGACATTTTATAAGGAACCTCTAGATTGAACTTTTTAAAAATTTTTTAATGTTTCATTTATTTCTGAGAGAGAGACACACAGTGTGAGCAGGGGAGGGTCAGAGAGAGAGGGAGGCACAGAATCTGAAACAGCCTCCAGGCTTTGAGCTAGCTGTCAGCACAGAGTCTGATGTGGGGTTCGAACCCACGAATGGTGAAATCATGACCTGAGCTGAAGTCAGACGCTTAACTGACTGAGCCACCCAGACGCCCCTGGATTGAACTTTAAATAGCCACTCAAGACCAGAATCCAATACAAATACTCCCCATCAGATTTCACTTGTAATATTTATAGATTTGGGTGAATTTCTGTCTTCTCAAAATCCCCAAAATATTTTTGAGGTTTTTGGAAGTGACCTTCTTTACTCAACTCTTAAGGCTACTATAAGCAAGGTATCAGGCTACTATTTCAGTGGGACTGTATTGACTCCATAAAGTTAACTCTAGTTATTTAAAGCTGTCTGGTCATATTGGAGTCTATGCATGTTTCACTTAACAAGACACTCCAGTCAAAGCCTGAATAATATAAGTTTCCAATTACATCTTGTTATGAGGAGAGTATATTCTTATTGAACTTATGCAAATAAATATGTTATCATTAAAATATAAACATTTTTCACCGAGAGTTTCTCTATAGTGAAAATATTCAATTTATTTCCCCACCCAAGGTAGATCTGTAGAGCCTGTTATCAAAGGTGTTAGAGACTGAGCACAAGAGCCTTTTTACCAGATTGTATTTTTATTTTATTTTAAATTTTAATATAATTTGGTTATATATATATTTTTTTTCTTTTAAGTTTTATTTAAGTCATCTCTACACCCCATATGGAGCTCAAACTCACAACCTGGAGATCAAGAGTTGCATACTTCTCTGACAGAGCCAGCCAGGTGTCCCTAGCAGATTATATTTTAAAAAGGCTCCTTCTTCCCATCCCCACTTTAGATTTTATATTTTTTTAATGTTTAATTAATTTTGAGAGAGAGAGAGACAGGAGAGTGGCAAGAGTGGGAGACACAGAATGTGAAGCAGGCTCCAGGATCTGAGCTGTCAGCACAGAGCCCGACATGGGGTTGAACCCACAAACCTGGTATCAAATCCACAAACTGGTGATCATGACATTGGACAGTTAACTGACTGGGCCACCCAGGTGCCCCTGTGTTTACATTTTAAAGACGTAACATTTATAATTTCAAGAGACAGAGAAATAATGGAATTCTTTTTCTTAGAGTTTCAGGATAATTGTTATTTAAAATTTTCTTTTTGTTTAAATTAAGTGCAAGTCAATTTTGTTCCAATATCCTGATCTTTTTTTAATATCTGAAACATTTTGGGAAGACTAGGAGAGATTTGGGAACTGGTAAAAGTGAGTGGGCTTTGATTTGTTTCTAGAGTTGCATTTCTGGTTTTGTAGAGATTTGTAATACAAAGACAGTTGTTTCTAATTCTCCAAAGAATTAGATTACACCCTCAATATCAAAGAACTTGTGTGTATTTGAAGCTAAATATGCTCATGTATATCAAGTGTATTTTTAACTAAAATGGGAATGAAAAGATTAATACTTTTGCAAAATCTGTATGAAGCACTTTGACAAAAGCCTTCTTTCCAGGTACACAATTCAGCTGTGTATTCAATTAGTCCTTGAGTGTTGACATTTTGCCTGTCATTTGTAGGAAGGCCTAGGAGAAATTTTGGTCTTGTTTCCTTTGTGAAGGGATGTTGTGACTAGTCATTAATCTTTCCTATTTCTCTCTAAACTTGGCAGAATCTTCTGAAGGGGCAGGCAAAATGGCTTTATAATTTAAGAGATCTGTCGCTGTCTGGGAACATTAGTTATTTTGCAGTGAGGGATATAAGATACAGCTGTAAGGGACATTACATAGGAATGTTTAAAACTGGTAAACCCCAGATGGTTTGCCAGTGATTTTGTTTTGTTTTGTTTTGTTTTGTTTTGTTTTGTTTTGTTTTCCCCCTTGGGTGCCTTGGTTAATTCCTTTTCTTGGTTTTCAACAATTACAGGAGCAACCTGTATTGTTTGAAGCTAGAGATTAGTACTGAGTGCTCTTTGAAAATCTTGTAGGAAAAGGGAAATTAAGACAGATAGGTGAGGCCAGATTTTAAGGGGAATTTATGCTGGACATGGACATTTAGTTTTGTCTTGTCTGGTTTTTATCCTTTTATCTTATCAAGGGAGTCCCTCAGACTAGCCTACACCAATAAAACAACTGAGAGCTCTCTATACAAAATACATTTCTTTATAATATAGCCAATTTAGAGGATCTATCATCTGGCCATTACGGAGTAGGATTTATTAAAACTGATTTAAATAAATACGCCTTTTATCTGCTTAACGAGATATGTAAGAGGCATCCAAATAGGGGATAGATGATGTAATCCCGATATCCAAAGATTTAATCCCCAAATTAGTCCAAAAGAGCAAAGACCTTCATTGCACAAGTGGTAAGGGTGGTACAGTACAATGGCATCTCTGTAGCTGGTTACTTGGTTCCTGGACCAGTGTTGAAAGTATAAGGGGAACTATGATTATATTAGTTGCATTATTAGCTTCTCTCCACTTCTATTTTGTTCCCCACTTAATTATGTTTTTTGTACCTCTTAACCTCATGCATGATCAACCATTAGCTTTTACTTTTTCACCCCCACTCCCTATTTACTAATTGTAGAAACGTAATGAGGATCAGCGGGTAGTATTTGTCTTAAAATTGCCTGACACACATGCCAGGTCCCTCATTGTCCGAAGAATGGTTACCTGTAAATGGCTTCAAGGCCCCCTCCTCAAGGTTTCGAGAACCCCCTCACCCTCCTCTCATGTGGTTCCTGTGAGAAGTAAGGGACACAGTTCATTTTCAGAACTACCAAATAAAAGCGGTCTTGCCTAATTAGCAATATGTTTACAACCTATTGGAAAATGTACAAACTCCCCCTTACCCTTAAAATGGAGTTCCATAGCCTTACACACTTCACTTCCTGGCTCTCTCCCTCTCTATTTCCTTGGCTTATTATTCATGGGTTTTGCAATGAGAGTGCACCAAAGAACTGAAGTCTCTGTGGCACCTCAGGGAACGTGCATTGGTTCCAAATAGACTATGTTTTGCCTTACATGGAAATAGGCAACTTCTGGGTAAGGAATTACCCACTGCATTACTCAGCCAATGAGGAATCAGAGGAGGGGCCCGAAAGATAGGAGATAAATTGGCTGCTGTAACTGCCCTGATGGTCCCTTTCCATCAGACACCCTCTTTACATGAGCATTGATTAAAGCCTCACGTCACTGTGTTCCAAATCTCCATGTCACTGCTTTGACTGGGTCAACGGGCTTATTTCTTACATTCCCTTCCTTCCCTAGACATCTATAAGCTGTTCCCTAGGCTCAACAGAACAAGGCACTTTTGGGAACAATCCCCTGCCTTTTCACTGGATTGCCCTTCTGATAATAAAACATTGCCCTCCTTCCCCCCCCCCCCCCCCCCCCCCCCCCCCCCCCGCCGTAGCCTTTGGGTCATCTGGAGCCATACTAATACCTAGAAGGGATGTGATTAAGGTTGGGGATTGTGTGTTGTTTTACAGTGTATCTCATTACATGGAAGTTTCCTTGAGATTGGCAGATAACAGCTTTTAAGTCCTGACACATGCCCAGCAATTTTGCAGCTGTGGCTTCTAAGATGCCCCTTAGTGAAAGCCTTTACCTCATGTGCACACTAAATGACATGAGGCACAGATGAAAGAAAAACAAAGGCCATCTCTGAGAGGAATATGTTAGTAACCAAAGAGTACTCTACCAAACTTAACCAAAGGGTCAATAGTCCCAAGTAAGTAGTTCCACAAATATTTTCTGTTAATCTGTGGGGAATTAATTTAAGAATCTCTACTCTTCGACCAATGGGTTAAAAAGACTTAGGGCAGAAGACCACCACAGGGCAAAAGCTTCTAGGGCTATTCATTAAGTAAAGCAGATGGTAGGGCAGAAGGTGCTGCTGGGAGAAAGCACTCCAGGTTAGCTAGAAAGAAAAATGCCTTGTTAACCCTGAGGTGGCATGCCCCATTTATCTTAGTCCCTAGAAAATTTAAGATAAACTGATATGGTACCTGCAGTAAATGGTCATCTGCTTGGCTCTGGAGATGTTGATTTGTCTTGACTCTTACACCTAACACCACATACCTTCAAAACCCCTTTTGTTCTCACACACATGAAGTAATGACTACTGTTTTATTGTTTCTTTCTGCCCTTGCATCATGTATGTAAACCTTCTGATCCTCATAGATAAAAAGAAAGGACCCTTACTCAGGGCTCTTGTCTTCTCCTGCGCATTGGTCTCTCTAGTTTTCATTTCTGTGTCTGTTCTCTTACTAAACAGGAGAGAAATCCAGACTCAAACTCTGAGACTTTAATCTAAATTTATAAAGAGAAAAAGGGCTCTCGCCACTCTTACTCTACTGTCCTGTGCTTCTAGAGATTCCAGGAGGCTGACATGGTAAGAAAACCTCACCTTATGCTGGCTGTTCTTCAGATTTCCAGAGGATCTCTCAGTTGCAACAGTGTCCCCTGGGTTGAGCACTGTCCAGTTTGTTCAACATCCAGCCGACTGTACCAACTATTGGGAAGAAAGGGTTTTCTCTGCCTTTAAGGTCCTTCTAGCTGGACTTAGAATCAGATTGGCATGAAAGAGATTAACAGGAGAAAATAAAATTGAATAATGTATGTATAAGAAATTCACACAGACATGGCAATTCCAGAGACAGTCAGCCAACATGATATTTGTAGGAGCTAAAGAGAAGAATGGAGGTCTGAGGATACAAAGGGGAGGAAGACTATTTGTAGGAAGATGAGAGGAGATGCTTGGAAAAGAAAGGTTATCCTATTATGCCTGTATTTACTTAGGTAAAGAGGAATCTATTGATAGCTCTCTTCTTACATGCAGGCAACTGAGGTGCAAGTAAAGAGCTTTTCCTGGATCTGCTGGGGTTTAACTGCTTTTAAATCAAAATAGTGTTTATGTCAAGGTGGCCTATCTTGGGAGGGTCTCTGCCTTTGGCCCCTGAATCAGCAAACCACTATCTTCCTCCCTCACCTAAAAAAAGCAGATGCCAAAGAATTATAGGAATATTCTACAAAATTTCCCCTATAAATGTAGTTTGGCTCACTCAGCCTGCACTTAGGATTCCCTTTTCTGCCTATCTCTACAGATGTTATGGAAAATCTATTCCTTACAGTTTGAGATGATCTTTTGTCTGAATTTTTTCCACATTTCTGTAGTCTTTATTTTTTCTGCAGCTGGCCACCCTTCAAGGGACAAGAATATTAATGTATCAACATATTGTCTATTAAATGTGGTACAAATATTTTTCCTACTTTCACTTTGTGCTGTGCTGACAACCTTGGGACACACAGGTGTGCACCCAGTTCAGCATAAGCAGTCTCGGCAGGACGCATTTTGTGTACAGAGCCCGGGAACCACATTGGCCCATTACAGCTGTAGCTGTCTTGCTAGGACACCCTCTGAGTAGAGCATCCCAAGACCTACTAAACTGTTCTCTTCCACAGCTTCAGCCACCATACAAGGGCATTCCCTGTACACAGAGTCCAAGATATCCCAGTGTACATCCATTTATACTTTATCTTGCTAAGGTGTCATGTGTGTGTAGAGCCCTAGGTTCCCCTGCTTTGTACTCTATTTTCAGCTATCCTGCTAGAGCACATTTTTCATAGAGAGCTGGGAGACTTCTTGGCCCACTAAGGAATTCACTGCACAGAGTACCTTAGGACACCATTGCTTTCATCCATTTCAGCTTCAGCTATCCTACTAAGGTGTCCTCAGTGCACAGAAACAAGGACACCTGGGCCTGGATCCAATTCAGTTATAGCTGTCCTGAGAAGGTGCCCTCCATGTGGAAAGCTCCAGGACCTCCAGAACACACCAGCCCCTGATCCAAGGCAGCAAGTCACCAAGCACACTCAGTCTACATAAGGAAAGACCACACACCAGACCATTACTTCAAGTTTAGTAGCTGTTCTACCTAATCCATAAACAAACACAGAAATTTATGCATGATGGGTAGATAGGAATATGCTCAAAAAAGAATAAGAAAAAAAAATAACTAAACGAAATGAAGATAATATGCCTGATAAATCATTTAAAACAAATATTGTAGGGGCACCTGGTGGTTCAAGTCGGTTGAGCATATGACTTCAGCTCAGGTCATGATCTCTCGGTTTGTGTGTTTGAGCCCCGTGTCAGGCTCTGTGTTGACAGCACACAGCCTGGAGCCTGCTTTGGATTCTGTCTCCCTCTCTCTCTTCCCTTCCCCTGCTCATGTGTTCTCTCTCTCTCATCTGTGTGTGCGTGCGTGTGTATCTCAAAAATAAATAAACATTTTTTCAATATTGTAAAGATACAGGAGAGAAGAGTGGAAGAACTCACTGAGATCTTCCATAAAAAGAAACTATAAAAAAATAGCCAATTAGAGTTAAAGACTACAATAAATAGATAAAAATTTAAAAACACACTAGAGGGAACCAACAGCAGATTAATAGAGGCAGAATATATCAGTCATCTAGAAGATAGGGTAATGGAAAACATCTAAGCTGAAGATAAAAAAGAGAAAAGAATTTAAAAAGTGAATATAGATTAAGAATTTGTTAGGGGCACCTGTGTGACTCAGTCCATTAAGGGTCCGATTTCAGCTCAGGTCATGATCTCATGGTTCATGGGTTTGAACCCTGCATTGGCTCTGTGCTGACAGCTAGCTCAGGGCCTGGAGTCTGTCTTTGGATTCTGTGACTCCCTCTCTGACCCTCTCCTGCTCACATTGTTTCTATTTAAAAAAAAAAAAAAGAATTTGTTAGAAAACATCAAAGAAACAAATATTTGCATTATAGGGTTTCTCAAAAAGAAAGGAGTAGAAAAAAGTTGGAGAAATAATAGCTGAAAACAATCATAACCTAGGGAAGGCAATAATATTAAAACCCAAGAAGAATAGATTTTTCCAAATAAGGTGAATCCAAAGAGGTCAACAACATGATGTATAAAATAATCAAAATGGCAAAGGTTAAAATTAAAGCAATCTTAAAAGCAAAGCAGCAAGAGAGAAACAAAAAAGTTATCTACAAGGGAAAACCTATAGATTATAAGAAGATTTTACATGCAGGCCAGGAGGGCATGAAAGAAAGAAAACACATTCTAAGAATCAAGAATACTCTACCCATGGGTGCCTGACTTTGGCTCAGGTTCTGATCTCACAGTTGGTGACTTTGAGCCCCATGTAGAGCTCTGTGCTGACAGCTGACAGACTAAAGCTTGCTTCAGATTCTGTGTCTCCCTCTCTCTTTGCCCCTCCCGCATTTGTGCTCTCTCTCTCAAAAACAAATAAACATTTAAAAAAAAAGAAAACTCTATCCACCACGGGTATTTTTCTGACTTGAAAGGGGCATAGAGTTCCCTAGACAAACAAAATATAAAGGAGTTTATCCCTAGACAAACAAAACATAAAGGAGTTTATCACTGCTAAGCAAGTGTCACAAGAAATGTTAAAGGGACTTCATTAGATTGGAAAGAAATACCCTTATTTAGATATAATAAAATTAAAATAAAGAGATATAAAATATAGTAACATATAAATAAAATGTGGAGGTAGAAATAAAAGACTGTGTGTGTGTGTTTTAGAATGTGTTTGACCTAAATATGAACATCAAATTAATAAAGACAGCTATTTACTTAAAATGTTATATATGAACCTCCTGATAACCATAAAGTCAAATAATACATACCTTATGATAGATACATAAAATAAAGGAGAGAGGGCAAGATGGCGGAGAAGTAAGGAGCTCTGTACTTGCACTCGCGCCCATACATCACACAGAAAAGATCTGAAGACATTGGAAACCTTACAAAACCTGAGAGATTGGGAGAAAAAAGACGCAGAATCCACTGAGAGAGCCTTCTAACGTGAG